>NW_028301555.1:2515000-2732500 GCF_042242905.1 Orbicella faveolata
TTAAATTCGCCGGTACCCATTTATACACCTGGGTGGAGAGAGGCACTGTCAAAGTAAAGTGTTTTGCCTAAGAACAGAACACAATGCCCCCAGCCAGGGCTCAAACCTGCACCTCTTGATCCGGAGGCGAGCGCACTAACCATGAGGCCATCATGCCTCCACAAGGATGGATGTTGGATGTTAGTGCTTCACAACAACTTTTTAGTTAGTATTGGATAAGGGTCACAGCAATAATTGTAAACCATTTCATGTGGGTGGTAAGATGTTGAGCACTGAACTCGAATTTGTACCCAAACAGTCGCGACAGAGGAGCTTTCAACAGTCAGAAGTCTTTTATGCTAACCATGGGATAGATGCACCCCTGTGCCTTAAAAAAACCGATAAGCGTTGACAAGATAAGAGTACATTAAAATGTACATTCATCTTGGCAAGTTTTAAAAAACCTCCCATAAATGAACACCCTTGGGAATTGGAAACTTGTTGTACTGTGGAATCCCACCTTCCGGGCACCTCGTTAATACGGCCTGAAGAAGAGCTGAGTCAGTCATTTTCTTTTTACTGAACTCTTTTAATACCGCCACCCTGTTAATACAGACTAACAGGGTTCCACTATACATTTAGGAGAGGTGCCTGCTCCTGCTTCAACAGTATGTAGTGATTGTATGTGCGGGTAGCTGGGGCTGTGACTAAGGCTGTCTATAGAAGTTGTTTATTACAAGATGATCAGCTGTATTAAGTATAAATATGTAAACATTGTTTCTTGGACCGTTCTGCAAAGAAACCTACAGATCTTACACAAAATGAGAAGCCTAAAGTACTGTAGGTCTAATGTCATCAGTTTAAGAATTTACCTGTCCATAAATTGTAGCACAAAGTCTTCGAACTGAGCCGTTGCAAGACACAACTCTTTCTCATCCTGCAAAATGTTAAGAAGAATTTCATAATACCTTGATATGGATTCATGTAGGATAAAACTGCAACTTGTAGCATACATGTAATTGTAATAAAATTAATGTAAGCAACAAAGAACACGCAAAACGTTACTGTAACCTCTGTCATTTCTACAACTCCCACAGCCTCTGAACAGTCCACAACGGGCACCAGACAAACAACGGTGGAAATGAACATAAACGTTCCCTACAAAAATAATCAAGTGAGCATCATTACTAAGTATGTGTACAGTGCATGTTTACTGGTGCTGCACTGAAATACAAAGTGCACTCACTTAAAGCCATCAAATTCACCACATGAACAAGCATAATAGAGTAGAGAAGGCAGAGGACTACTACTACTACATTTTGTACCTAAACTTTCAAGTGAAACTGAAAATTGATGAAGGTATATATGCAGTGGGCTGGATGAACACCATCACTGAAGGATTCAATCTTTAACACCGATTAAAGAGAAATTTCTTTTCTACAGTGCAGTGTTTTAATGGGAGTTTAATAGCATTTTCCCACAGTGAGTCATACTTTGTTTAAGTTTAAGATAGTAGGGATCAAGGAAAACAAGAGTGAGACAGACCTGTAACCCCCATGGTGAAAGACTGAAAAATAACATGATTCAACCCAACAGAAATGAGTTACTGTTAGAGATGGTCCTTAGCGGATTCAAGAAGCCTTGCACAAAGTAAACTTGTCAGTATGTTTCCCAGTTAGTGATAAGCAATGTCTTTCCTCACACAAACCACAAGCTTGACCTGCTGATCTCAATTACTGCAGACGTCTGCACTCACCAAAGCCTTTCTGAAGTCATTAGGGTCAATTCCAGGAAGCACCAGCTGTAACAATGGTAGAACATGGCTGCGGCCAGCAGGGTATGATTCATCTGGCCTGACAAGTGCCCTGGCTACAGACGTCACACAGTTTAAGGTGGCAGTCAACTGATGAGGTTCTGTCAGGGTACCCAAAGCCACATATAACCTTTGACAAGAAAGTACACACTCTGATGTTATTGTTCTCTACAGAAGGATTTTTTTTTTTAATTTGCTCGAACAATTACAACAATTGCAACTAAACTTACACTACAGTTAAAAAAAAAAGTCTATGGCGTACGTATCTACACATTACAATCTACAAATTACGTACAACCAACTTACAGTATGTTACTTACAGAAAAAAGGGGGTCTGTACAGGAGGATGTTAAAGATAGAATTTACTCGACTGAATTTCAAATGTCATGTCTACATGTGTGGCTTGCCAACCTCCTTGACTAAAACAGCATTAAGGCAAAACAATCCTAAGCAATCTTCATGAATTCATTAACTGTTTTTTAAGGAGAGGTATGAAATGCTTTGTCCACAAATTGATCATATTTTTCAAAGGGTTCACCGTTGCCCATTTTAGGAAGGTCCAGGGGAGGCTAAAATAATTATGGGATAAGCACAAAAGTGATTACTGTAAAATAATGTACTAAAATATTACATTTTGGCCAACTACACATGTACATGTAAACCTTACTTGTCTAATAGAGTTGGAAGGACTATGTCTGGTTTGATCAGAGCCAGATTTTGCAGTGCCCCAGCAGCATCAAAGCTTCCACTCTTGTTAAACACTGCTAGCATGACAGCAGGCTTGAGGCACTCTACAAATGCTGTCAGGTCATCATCCTTCAGCTTGGATTCTTCTGGAATGGGGGTCTCCCAAGAATTCTTTGGAAATCTCTCTCTAATGAAAAAACAAAACAATTTAAGGTGGTACGTGTAAGTTTAATATAGTTACATGTAAGTATAACTATCATATACATGCCGCTGTAGCAAGAAGAACTTACAGTCATGTAAATCATCAACATGTAAATTATGTGCAAACAAGTATGTGTAGTGTGATATCTGACCATAAAATTCCAATAAGCCATGGGCTTGGACAGGTTCAAAAAGGCTTTTTGTAGGGCTTGTACACACACATGTAAAAGAAGTTCTCCAGTTGCTACGAGAACTTCAAAATTCTCTTGGTGTACACATACTCTTACTAACAGTATAGGGAAGACAGACACCTTTCTTCCACTGTATACATGTTTGTACTTTGTCACCATTCAGGTATCACATTAATCATTCTGCCCACAGTAAAAGATAATTAATATCATCAATTAATTATCTGTATTCAATGTTTTATTACCTGTGAAGCCTCTTTATCATTTCTTTGGGCAAGTTGTAAAGAAACCTCTGGAGCTTACCCTGTGACAGAGAAGAAGAAAATTAATAGTGATGCACATTACACATGTATGTCCATACATACATGTACGTAACAAAGGTAAGCTGGTCCATGCATTGTGACTGGCTCCCTACAACTGTTAGCAGTCTGATTTTGCAATACAGACCATTACAATTATCATCATTTACATGCACAGAGGTCTACGATGTACATGTATACACGTGGACATGTACCTTGTAGTTCAATTTTTGCCCACGGTTCTGAATCAGTACAAAATGTTTCAAACCAGCATCAAACTTTTGAACTGGTTCCAAAGGCCTGTAACAGCTTATGAGAGGTGAAACTGTACAAATGTACACACTATTGATTCATGATTCAAAAAAAGTGATCATGTGATGACGAATTTCATGATTGAGTGATGAGTGAATCTCCTGCCGTCGGGGAAGGTGCTTCACAGTTTGTTTGCAAGTTTGTTGAGTATCGCACAACTTTATAATACAGAGAAGAGTTTGAATGATGCACATCCATCACACGGATAAGATTTGAGTTGAACTGGCTACTTTTGAGGAATTTGTGACAGCTGTACTGCAAACTGTAGCCAAGAGATGCTTGTCATCACATGTTCATTTTTAATCCCCAACTTAAACCAACGGTGCATGCAACGACCTGAAAAAAATTCCATTTCAACAGACGTCTGGGATCAATAGTAACTTTGCACCGGCGCACCTTAATTCAATTGATTCATAACTTAATTTATAACTTCAGGAGCCCGTGACCTTCAATAACCATACTAAAGTAAAATGCAGTTTCATTCTGACTATACAATGTACAAGTTCTCACTGAGTAACGTCCATTGTTTGAAGGATGGTAAAAAGATTCCAGTGCTTTGAACAATTTGCAGAGATGTTCTTGAGTCGAACTGGAGCTACTCTGAAAAGCAATTTCAATGAAATTACAGATTTCGAAATAATAATATTTATTATTATTAATTGCTAACAGCTACAGTATTAAATTCTAAAGAATGTATGTCTTGCGACAGTCTCAAAAAATAATCCTTGACAGGCCCTAAGTACATTTGTAAAATACATGGCTGAAGACATGTACAGTGTATGTTCCATTGTTTGTTTACACTGACTTTCAAAAATCCCCATTTCAGGGCTCAAAAAAAAAGGTCACCCGGTCATCCTGGACAACTAGGTTTTGCTGCCAGGCAAGTTACTTTTCATTCTCACTTGCCAATGGTCAAGGGCCCAGGCAAGTCGTCCGCCAACTAATTCAAAACAAAGTCAGTAAACTAAGACTTGCCCAGGGCAAGCAAAATTTGAGAGCTACAACAGCAAGGTGGAATTTAAGATCTTTTCAAGTTTTCAAGCCATGCTATGTGACTGTATGTACAGTGGAAACCCCCCTTGCGGCCACCTCATTATTACAGCCACTTTATTCTGCCCTGAACAAAGGTTCAGTCAGTCATTTTCTGATTTAAAGAACCCCTTTAAGATGGCCACCCTGTTAATACGGCCAGATTTTTGTGGCCTGTTGGTGACCAGATCAATTGGGTTCCACTGTACATGTATTTATTTATCTGTTACCTACATGTTAAAAAAAAACCCAGCAACATTACAGGCCTACCATTGAATTGATAATCCAGATAACAAATGAGCTAATTATGCTTGAATAATCTTTGAGGCTGCTAATAGGAGTATTGCCGCCAACAGGAAGATGAAAATTCCTTAAAATCCGTGTAAATACCTGAAGATCATAAAATAGGAACACCTGCAGTTTAGTGATGGTTCCATGGCATTTCATGAAATAATTGGGTAAACTAAATTTATGGGTTAATTTACAGTGTATTACTCACAGTTGCAAGGTATGGACTCCAATCAACAAATCCAATGTTATTTTTTGCAAGCCTGGCAAACAACTTTAAGCAGTCCTGGAAAAGTGATGATAAAATTAATTACATTTCTAAAATTACTGGTAGAGGAGATACATGTAATTCATTCAAAACATCTCAGAAAAATTTTCGCCAAGCTGGCAAAAAAGGTGCATGGCCACAAACTTACTTGTAGCTACAAGGGAGCCCATGCACTAAACATGTACTACTGTACTATGTACATGTAGCTAGTACCTCTTTTGCTTAGTTGGTCATGTGTGAAGCAAAACAAAACTGAAAAAAAAAAAATGTTTGCGCGAAATCCTGGGGGCAAGAAGTGCACAAAAGGAGATATACAGTGTAACAAAACTTTCCAAGGGTCTGTAACAAACGTCATTTCCAACAATGCTTATGAGGCATCATAGATCCCATACATATATAATTTATGTACAGGATGCTGCTATTGCCATTGCTGTTATTGTTGACTGGTGTTTTTGTTTTGATTTCTTTTCAAAAAATACAGAACTGAAAATTCTTTGTATTAATCATATTAAACCTTTTTCAGGGTGTCCAATTACAAGACTAGAGAGTACAATTTGATTTTCCACTCACAATCTGAGCCAGAAAGAAATTGATAAACATACAAGAAGTTTTGAAAGTTATATTTGACCATCTGCTCTGCAAGCGCTCATGAACAAAGAGCAGAAAAAGAAGACTTACAGCATGCACATTGCCTGGGTGATTATTTTTTCATGTCCAGAGATTGCCTCAGTCATAGTTCTTTTATGGCTTCGGCCTTGACTTAGGTCAGAGACTAGCACTGCTTGGCTATTGAGAGCGATGTTCAACTTTATGTACATGAAATAGTAGGAACCTTCGTTAAAATTTCTGTTGACATGTACACGTAGGTCATGGCTCATACCTCTTCCCATCTTGGGCTGTTGGTACATGACTGCCAAATCCCTAACAGCTCATCAAACCACAACCTGGAGGAAAGCAATCACAAAGCTATGCAATGAGTTTCAAATAAAATGACATGAAAGTTCTCTCCAATAAGTTTGATCTATGTCCTGTTCATTGTACTAACAGAACTGACTGTGAGTATGCTAGATTTTGCCTTGATGCTATGGGTGAAATGGCCTGTTGTTGATAAAATTGACCCACAAAGTTATATGTTTGCTTCGGGTGTGGAATACAAAGTTACAGGTGACTCAAAACTAAATGAAAGCGCTGATAACTACATGACTGTACAATACCCATAGTACATGAACATCAATTACCTGTAGATATTTTCATACAGATGTCATGTACAGTCACTGGCTATACTGAAAGCCAAATGGCCAACAACTGTTTACAATACACATGGACTTGTACGCAGGTTTGAGAAGTACCCATGGCAAGGTTGTTTTAAGCAGGCGGCTGTGACAAAGTCATGATCTAATGACTCAGCTGACTTATTTCTAGTCCTTTAGTCTCAGTCGCCTATCCCAAGAAACAAAGCCACCTAACTGAAAACTTTGTAACAACCCTGACTACCATTTACTATTATATAGATACTGTACAACTGCATGAACATGTAGCTACTGTAGCTATATCAAAACTGCAACATTGAATATAATGTACACTAATTTTTGTACTTCCAGAGTTTTAGCTGGTTTAGCAGTCATTGGATATCAGCCATTATAACATGTGCAACAAACATGATGAACAAAATTTGTCTTGTACATGTAGTCTACATGCAGTCATATTAATCACAGAATTTGAAATTACAGTTCAAGCCAACAATACCAATATTGAATTATTACTTTCACCAAGCATTTTAAATGAACAACAGTTCCAAGTTATACACAAAAAAGCAAAAACTGGAAAATGAATAAAGTTAATATACAACTCAGGGGTTTCGTTTTCACAGGCTGGTAAAACTATTCGAATTGAACTTCTTTATAAGAAAACAGTCTTTACCCAGATTGTCAAACCAGGTGGGCAAAGTCATCCTTAAAGCCAGTCAATTTGTACAGTGCCCAGCCCTTAATGAAGCCCCTGATGACTGCATTTATGATCAATAAACAAATTACCTACTTGAACCCTTTGTTGTGCTTGTCAGGCGAGAGTGTTGTTGGCAAAAACAGGGAAAAGTAAAACATTGCTTTGCTAAATGTAACATCATAAGGACACATTAACGGCCGCCACTCATCAAGCATCTCCTGGGTGGAGTCTTCAGAAAAATACCTGAAAATAAGACTGCCAAGTTCAATGTTTTTCTGATCCAACTGGTACATAAGAGGTGTTGAGTAACCCATCAGCACTACGATTTTACTCTGGTTATGGTAATTAATACGCAGTGCACCTGGGAAAATAGTCCACTTTAAAGTTAACCAAGGCTGCTGAATAACAAGACTAAAGATGTATCTGTACAGTTGTCTCCATCTGAAGTGAAATATTTGCAAATTAATATGGGTGAGAGCATGAACTAAGGGCAACTCTGTGTACTCTTACACTTCATCACTTTGGTGAAGGTATTTTGTGGATAATTCACTTCAGATTAAAGGACATACGTCATGGTTTGTGCATCAAAAGGTTAAGCTTAAATTTTTCAAGTTCATTGTTTGTAATTTGTGTCAATCTTCTCCATTTCTTTATTGTTTATTACTAGCTCTTTGGTGTTTTTCTATCTGTTAGCTAGTAACCTTTTATTTTCAGGTTTCCTTCAATTTAAAGGTAATTTTGTACATGGCCACAGACAAACTCAGTACGTACAGTCAGATGATGTTGTGACTCTTTTTATTTGGCAGTCTCAATTAACTTGAATCTGGACTATAATAATTACCACTATACAGTCACACTCCCAAACTAAAATGGGATGCTACTCCATCGCATCTAGTCCCCTGCAATTTTTGTGGTTGTCTTCAGCAGACAGGGCACTCTGGTAGTACCTATTCATACTCTTGACTAAGTGCCTTAGTATTCGAACTCAGACTGTCCAATACTTAATTAATATGTACTATGATTTGACGTATGGGTCAATTAACGGGTCATTTAAAATCCCTGTTTCTTGATTAAACAGTTTTGCAGTTAAATAAAGATACATGTTGATTAGACAGAGTTTGTGTCCATGTAAAATCGTTCCACAGTAATATGGTACATGTACAACTGCTACATTCTGTATATAAACTTACAGTACATTCATACCATGTCATAAAAAATAGCGCCAATCAGAAGAGAGGAAAGCTGTTGTATACTCAACAGTAATACATCTAACTTAATTCCCAGCAGGTGCTGAGTTAATTGTGTTAGCCACTATATTTCCTGTGGCATGGTATAAAAATAATAGTTATACAACACTTTCTTTGGTATACCTGTACTACAAAATATCCCACTTGCCACTTGTATTTTCTTGGTATACAAACTTGCCAAAAAATCTTGTGTGCAAACCATGGTATACCCCTCAACAACATTGCATAACTAGTATATATGTGTAGTTTGTGCTACTTACACTCTTGATACACGGACCACATGCTTCACTGTCTCTTCAAGTTTTCTGGTAGATGATAGAACATATAAAAAAAAGTTTGCTATTGTTCATGTCATACACATAACACTTACACACTACAGACTGTGAAGGGCCTCCAGGCGAGTTGTTAACCAAGTAATGTTCACTTTTATTACTATCATAATAAAATTTCAATATTTTTGCTTGAACTTTCACTTGTGTTATTAACTTTAAAATGCACATGTATAGTATTTAACATACTGTAGACAAAGAAAATCAAATGTTTTTGGGTCATGGCCCAAGCCCCACTTCATTGCCCACTATCTAGGGGGTCTGTGGCATGATATTACATGTATGAACAGGGGCATCACAATTTTGTAAAAGTTTCAAGAGCTAAAATCTTTAACTAGTATTGAAAATCCCCTCTATCAAAATTTCACACACAGGAACTGTTGAAAGTCTTATATTAAACAATTGGATTATGAGCTCAAAATGTCTTTTGCGTGACAGTTGACAAGGGCTGCTCACGCATAGAAAGAGAGAGCAAATAATCTAATAATTGTAGCAGTATAAATCTACAAGTCATTCAAAACTTCATCTAAATCCTCTTCAAAGACACTTCAAAAATGCCAAGAAGCAGCCATCATTTTGTTGACAAGGGCACACTGCTACACTACACACCATCTATCACAGAATACATAGTGAGTAGCATAGCCAATCAAAGAATGGCATTTGTGATATAATGCTAGTAGATTTATACTAATTACTGATATGTATTCTCTTATAATCAACTAATTTGCATTGTGTCAGAATCAAAGCTACATTTACACACATATACAGGCGTGCATTGCATTATATATAATGGTATATATAATTATATGCACATGCCTTTTATTAAACTACAGTACAAATTATTGTCTTGAAATGCACAAGAAAAGCTCGCAGGTTTCAAAACTTACATGGGATGTTTCTTCAGTCCAGCCACTTCGTATTTCGAATGAAATGTAAAGTCCACCAGGTCATAAAGAGGTCGCCATGGCAGAAGAAGGTCATCTCTTGATATTAGTTCTCGCTTCCTAAAGGGAATTGATAGAAACTAAAGAAGTTAGATGATGTACATGTATACCTTCACGGATGTTATAAGTTGTCACTTGGCTTTGAATTTATTACAAGTGAGCACCAACCAAGTCAGAGACACGATGTGAATCTCAGTAATCAATAGCATCATGCAAGGCCTGTGAACATTCAGCTACAATATGTAGGAGCCAGTATGGCCAACACTTACACCGTAACTCTCTGTCTGTTGCATGATGTGAATTGGAGTATTTCTCCTCCCTTCTGGATAGAATGCTATTGAACATGGATGTCCCATATCAAAGATGTACATGCACCTATGATTATGGTGCTAGCTACTCTTTTTTTTTTTCAAGGTACATGTATGGGGCTCAGCTTGCACATGCATGCACAGTCCGAGTGGCATATGGACATACGTATAGATGTACAGTATGGACAATCATCTGACCACCAAATTGTTTTAGCTGGATGGTTTACCAAATTTTCTAAGGTATGGGGCATTTGGTGGATAGGAGCTCCACTAATAATAAATTGATAAATTATGCTGTGTGTGTAAAGAATGTAATGAAATGAATTTATACACTTACTTGAGTAGCAGAATCAATACATGGCCAAAGGAAATCACGTATTGAGGATCAAGATTAGGAGCTGTTGTTAGTTCAAAGAAGATCTGTATAAAATTCAGATGGTCCTCCTTTGAAAACTTTCTTCCATAGAGCTTTATATAGCTGAAAAAGTAAAAAAATTATTTAAACAAGTGATATACATGTATACAGTTACTGTACAAGTTAGCAGGCTGTTTCAAAAGTCATTTCCAATATACTGGCAGAATACTGTGCAAGCATCTATTGAACCTCTGGATCTACATTTATAAACAACTTATTAACTGAGAATGAGGTCTTTACAGGAAAATCTCAAACCATGACCTTGCCATATTGACCTTATAGGAGAATAATGCCCTAGAATTAGCCAATCAGACCCTTCCCATATAAAAGTTTGTAAAGTTCTCCATCCCCCCCCCCCCCCCCCCAGTTAAAACCTGTTTTCGTAGCTTATACATGGACAAGTAAAGTCAAACCTGTATTAACCAGCCACCCTTGGGGAAATGAAAGGTGGCCACTTAACAGGGGTTTGTTTACCTTGAATATTGTCAACATCAGGTTAATTTCTTAATGAACATGGAGTCACTTCAAGACAGCCTTGATAAAAGTGTGTTTGAATGTTTTTAATCACTCGTCACTTATATCCGACTCTTATCTGCCATAGCCTTTTCCAAAACAAAGTAAATTTAGTCCGTGCATTTAATTCTGGGTTGCCCTTTAATAGAGGTAAAGACTATAGAAAAACCCTAACCAGGAAGACCAAAAGGTGGCCATGGCTGCTTAATAGACGTGGCCGGTTAAGAGAGGTTATATTTGCAGTATTTTACTGACAATAATTTTGGGACTTTGACAACTGGCCACTAATAAGGGGTGGCTGCTCAATAGGTGGCTGCTTATATTAAATAGAGGTTCCACTGTACAAGTAAAACAAAGGTCCTTTCTGAGATTTCCTCTTCTGAATGAGATCAAGGGTTTCAATAAGATTTTTGACACAAGGGCATCAGGATATGACATACACACACTACATGAAATGACAAGAAGACTTCCTTTGTTGACGATTTATTCTATATGCAAAGCTCGGGGGGCCCAGGGGCATGAACCCTGGAAAACATTTAAGTTAGAACTACACTTGTAGAGATAAGTTTTGCTGCAATTTGGACCACAAAATTGGCACCACTCAGTCGCCTTGAAAAGACTTTATCATAATTCAAATCCAGGTGGACCTGCTCATAATTTTGACATATTTAAAGTGAGCTCTTACATGAATGCAAAACATTATTATTTTTTTTTTTTTCCAAAGCATCAATGGGTGAATTTGCTCCACAATTTGAAGATAAATACCTCTTACTAACCCAGTTCAAGGGCCGTACTGTAAGTTACGGACCGAGTTTTTCCCCATCGAGTTATGGCCCAAGCACGAAGCGCAGGGGCCATAAATCAAAGGGGAAAAACGAGGATCTGTAACTTACAGTACAGACCAAGAAAACGAGGTTAGTGAGATATTTGATATATCTCTACTGTGTGTCTGATGGCTCGGGAACGGTTTCTATTTATACCGGAACAGCTTCAAATTTCTAACACACCTCAAAAGCAAAACGACTCAATTTGAAATGATCGTTTGAAATCATTAGTAGGTTTCAACACACAATTTTGTTCTTTTACTTGCTAAAAAAGTTAAGAACACTTGTCGATAAACTACGAAACATTTTGGTAACAAAAACAGCTTTAAATTTTAGCGGGTCACACAGTAGATTACGGCCCCCTAAACTGACCAATCACAGCGTGCGTACTAACTGACAGACATGATAAAAGGGAAATAATAATTATGCATACTAAAACTAGCAAAATTCTGGCGTCTTTGACTTAAAACAAGCTCGGAGTTGTAGACAGTTTAAACAGTTGAGACAGTTTAGACAGCTCACACGGTGACTCACAAACTGCATGCAGTTAAAGTTGTTTGAACCGCTCATAAGGCAAGAAATAAAATATAAATGTAATCAGTGATTTATCACTACATTCTGAAATTTGAAGAATATGAGAGCAACCCATTTCAGTGCCACAATGTAAATGTCAATTTTTTAACCAATCATGCACAACAAAAGTGAGACAGCATTACTGTGTTAAATGTATGATATGGCCTGTTTGGTAAGCAAAACTATACTCTGTATTTTTTCCTCCATGCAAAATAGTGTCAATAACGATTTGATTTCAATTCACTTGACATGAACAGATTTGTATGCCACGGTGCAAAGATGGCTGTGTCCGATACCCTGGGGCTAGTGGACAATGCAGTCGGGCTAGTTGATTCTATCTCTCACTTGCCCTACGGGCAAGAGAAGATTAAATTGGGAAAATCTTTGAGGAAGTTCTTATTAAAGTGGTTTTCATTTGAGTGTGGAAAAGTAATTGGTTTTGCATTAATAGGTTTCATGATTGGCTTAAAAAACTTGGGCCACTTTTTCACCCAATCAGAATTAAAACTGAAACCAATCGCTAATACCTTGCACATGTCTTCCTATGTCTTGCATCAGTTACATGTGCAATGATTTACTATGATTTTTGATTGGTTCATTGGGTTGTCTGGGTCCTTTGTAATTGGCTAGAGTGATTATAGTACTTTGGTTTTGGTCTAATGACACTCATTTAAGGTCATTCCACTGAAATAGAACCTGCACTGAGATTTTTGGGAAACTTTGCCTATCGATTGTTTATATTATAGGAACTTAAATTTTGAAACAAAAATGAGGGGTCCCCATGTTCATTTAGGAGCAAAAGCACCTAGTTTATACCCATATAAATCCTTATAATAGCACCATGATTGTAGTTACGATTGCTTGCTAAATTCACGTTTCCGACAATTGCTTTTTGCTCTGCACTGAGAATTGGTCCATATGTATTTTACACAGAGAAATTTATTACTCAGTTCAAAACAACAGAAAAAAATGATAGGTCACCATACTTGTTTGCGAGAAAATGACGATTTACCTCTATGGCGAGGTCCAGCTGTAAAGAAAAAGCCGCCATTTTTTAATGTACGTGCGCTAATCACGCGTGAAATTATGCGCAGTAGGGATGCGCAATGCAATACTGGGGAATGACCTTAAAACTGCCCTTAGAGATGCAGTTATTGAATTGGTTTAATTTTGAGTCAATCAATCATACTACATGTATTAAGAATTTTTTTCAGGGTTGGGGTAGGGGTGGGGGTAGTGTGGATGACTCTCGGCCCAGTACATCATACAGTGGTACCTCAATTTAACAAAGTCCTCGACATAACCAGCAATATTCTTAGCCCTAGTAAAAGCAAAATATATGGAAAAGAACTCCAATATAACAAAACCTTGTTATAGCAAACAAATTTTGCCTGTTCCTTGGCCCTTCGTTATATCGAGGTTCAACTGTAGTTTAAATTAGCTTGCCCAAAGTTCAAGCTTGAAAATAGGTTTTCTGTGCAACCTGCGTGCCTTTACAAAATTTCTCATCAGAGAAACTAGACTGTTGCTAATCTTTCAGCTGTCGTGATGTTACTTCAAGAAGTTCAGCTGTTATTTTTTTTAACGCAGATATAAGAATCTTCGCTAACAACTACCAGAAGAAACTTGAAAATTCTTTCCACCAAATAACTTTTTCATTTTCCCAATCAAAAATCAACTAAAACAACATTTTGCTCCTGCTGAGGTCGAAAGAGAATTACACAGGAAGTAGCTTTTAGTTAGAAAACAATGATCGATCAAATTAAAACTCTTCAATTAAGCTCATATTTTTAAGGTTCCCCTTTCACTTTTTCTTAGTCCAAAATTCAACATTAATCCCTTTTTCCAAACAACTTACTTTGTCAGTCGATTGCTCCAGTACAGAATTCCAGGGCTGGTCTCTTTGAAAACCACAGCTCGACCAAGACTGTATTTAATCTCGGAAAGAAACTTATTGGACTCTTCATCTAGCCTGTCTTTGTAGGGTAAAAAACGATTGTAAACGATTTCCTTTTGCGGCTTGAAGTCCAACATAACTTTCAACTGGTGATCTTTAGACGATCACTTGCTAAACTGTTCCTTCTTCTAAGTGAGCATAACGTAGGAACAGATGAAAACTTTTATCAATGTAGGGTAAAAAGACGAACGATTTGGCTGATTTGCCGAATCACCGTTACAAAGCATGGCATTAGGTCAGCGGATTGCTTTTTAGGGTCATGCGAGTTACGCTTGCACTTGTACTTGCTTTCTCTCAAGCAGGGACTGGGCATCAATCTTTCCTATCTCTGATCAGTTTGATCGGGCATTTGACCAAAAAGAAAATATGAAGTAGTGTGAGAATGTTGTCTAAATGGTTTATTTTTCTGAATATGGATTGAACAAGTCGAAGCTCTCTTTGAAAAACTCCGTTTTCGCCCCCAGAGGACGGACTTGCAAGTAGACGCAAGTTGAAAACTTCGGTCTATACTTGCGACTCCGTTTGGCCAGGCCTGCCGTGCACTTGCGATGACTTGCGCTCACTTTGGTCGAGATCAAATTTGCACGCAAGTCAACGGACGTTTTTCACCGTTTGGCCACCCAACCCAAGTCAACACAAGTTGGGTGACGTCTATTCTTTGTCATAGCAACCTATTAGCCAGTGAAATAAAGATGTCTGCTTTGAAATGACTAAACCATTCAATAAGAGCACCTAAAGACCCTCAGGAAGTTTATAACTGGCTTACAGCAAGAGCATTTTAGTGAAGACAACTTAACAAAACATTCGATGAAGAGGGGTCCGTTGGCCGGGTTTTCGGTTTTTCAGTTTTGGTCATTATTTCAGTGCAAAAGAATTTCGCTTTTTGCAAAGAAAGGCATTAAAATATCCAGTTTTTCGGTTTTGGTTTCTGTTGAAGTTTTCGTCTTTATTTTCTTTTTCAGCAGTCGCTTTTCGGTTTTTATGTCCTAGTTCCTAGTGTTCTCTATTTCCCTCGGGTGGTCAGACAGCATCACACAGAAGTCGAAAATCGAGAATATTTCTTTTTTACCCAAAATAAGGAGGGGGCCCGGGCCCCCCGGGCCCCTTCCCTTAGATCCGCCACTGCAATAGTGTTCTACACGAATCAGGAAAAATGTTAGTTAGAATCATCTTCTCTATGCCTCTTAGTGAAGGGGAATGTTAGTTTGTATGGTTAAATGACGTAATTGCCTAGGGGGGCCGTTTGTAACATTTATTGCCGTTTTTGGAAAAATATCTAGCAGTTGAAGGGTTAATAGCGCATATAGGCTAAAAATGTAGTGCTATGATTTCAAATGAAATGTCTTATTGATATTAATAAGGAAAAGTGCACGTCAAATTTTGAATTTGCACTGAGTGCTTCAGTTTTCATCATTATGAGCAATGGTGTTTAGGTTTTGAGTAATATTTATGGCGATTTTTTAGGTTTTGAAAAACAAAATTGAGCGGTTTTCCGGTTTCTAGAGGGTCCCAATTCAAGGAATATGGATGTCACTTCGGGCCAGAATTTTGCCTCCGTCTATTTTAAATCCCCTTTGTTGCAATAGGAATCTGTTTAACCAATTGACTTCGGTGCCGCCCGTAACCGGCCGTGACGAGCGTTGGCCTTTGTGCCACTTCTGACTTCATCGCCTTTGACCAAAATTGGCATCATCTATACTCAAGTTCTGCAGGAGGAAAAGATCTTTTCAGTGATACCCAGATCAGAGTGATCGGCTCAATGCAACCTGAAATATGCACGAAAATACTCAGAAATTTGAGTGAAAAACTCACAGCAAAATTTCCTGCGATTACACTTAGTTACTCCAAGGTAAAAATTGCCCATCTCGATAATACTTTCTCAGAAATCTTAGAACTCGAAGCAAGCCCAGTAGAAGGTCAATCACTGCCGCAAAAAGATAAGAAAAGCAGAAAAAGGAATGGCGGAAAAAAAATTATAAAAACCGAAAAGCCTAAAGACGTAAGCAAATTTTGACTTCTGCTCATGCCCAGCAAAAATGTAGTAAAACGCGATGCTAGGGGAAAGAAAGGCATGCGGTCATGTTGCAAATGCCTTTTTGAGTAGATCAGAGGTAATTTGGTTCATATCCAGGCTGAAAACCTCCAAAATGTCCGAAAAATGCGTTTTTGGCAAAAAGATCCGGGAGTCACCTCTCCAAATCTACCCTTTGTTTGGTAATATTTAACCAGGGTAGCGATGTGCAAGGATTCCACAGGGGATACATGTACAGTTATGCAATAGACAGCGAGCAGTCTCTCTTTTGCTCGAAAATCCCTGGGGAAGAAAGCAAAACAAGTGAGCGTGCGAGCGTGACATGAGAGCTCTACGAGAGCTGCGAGTAGCGTGGGGGTCCAACGCGTGGGCGTCCGACGCCCGCGCTACTTACGGCCCGCTGCTTCGCATGTCACGCTCGCACGCTCAAATTGTTTTGCGTTCTTCCTTGCGTTCTTCTTCACGGATTTTGAGCAAAAGAGGACATGAGAGACTGCTCGCAGTCTAGTTATGCAATAGATTATCAATTTGGGAGATTTGTGTTCAAGCAAAACAATCCAATACGATGTTGCAGAATAGTAGCTCGAAAGGGGTACCTTTTTCAGGCTTCAGGTGTATAAAAGGGTAGGAGTTTCACAAGTTGAGGTATATGAAAGGGTAGTGAAATCTGTCATTGAGGTATCTCAAAAGGATTTAAATCAAAATATTTCGAACAGGCGCACCTTACGGTTGTATCATCTAATAGGCCATTACCGAGTTGCCTTTTGCCTTTTGTGTCAAAACGAGACTTCGTTCGAAACAATTAATATGGTTCCCGCTACGTACAGGTTCATTTTCATCTAAATCAAAGTCATTTTCATATGAAAGGTTTTGCACGAGGACTGGTTTTAGAACAGAGGCACAAGGTAATTCGGAAATGGACTGTTTATTAAGCTTTACATCATTAACTTCATTTTAAAGGGTTAGGAAAAGAGATGCAATGTTCTTAAGTAGGTATACAAAAGAAATACCTTTTTTCGAAGCTAAGGAATGTATACTAGACGGGAACCTTTTCAGTCAGAATGGTATACAAAAGAGTAAGGGGTTGGAACTCTAAGCGGAGCCTAATCATATAAAACTTTGTTAGAGTACCTCCCCTGGGAGCCCGTGAAAGCCGACAGATAATCCACCTGTTCTTTGATTCTTTCACCTCTTTCACGGAAAATCCTTCTCAATTCTCAGGCATCAAGTGTCGCGCACGTCACACGAAACACTGTCATAAAAGAACTGAGCGGAAGCAGTTGTGATGTATACCAGGCATTTGAAGATACCAATTCCGCGACACTGCCCCTGGACAGACAAAACAAACAGCTGCAGTGGCCAGTATCGCGCTCCATAGGGATAAGGAAAATGTGCGAACAATGAAAATAAAAAAAAAGCGTTTCTTTCTGATTTTCAGATTCTGCTTAATTTGAGAAAGAACGCACATCAACCTTGTAAAAAAAAAAGCCTTTTTAAATTTCTCACAACTTGCTGTTATGCATATATTTTGAATTTTCTTTGCCAATAATACAGTTGTGTCAGATTTTTTTCTTGATAACACATTCTAATCCATCATTTTTAAAAAATGCGCGTTTTACGAAAAATGTTTGAAAAATAATAATAAACTGTTCCTCACAGTTCGATTGTTTATATATACAGGTACCATGTTAGGCTTATCTTCTTTGGCGCACTCGTAGAGTTCGCGATTTTTAATTATCCAATCACAGAAAATCGCAAGCCCACGGGAGTACAATACTCCGAGAGTTTTCACGCCAATACGGTTCGATCAGTTGCTAAGCAACTTCGACAGGTAAGCTGCGGGCTCATTTTGGACTCAACTAGTGCTTATTCTCTCGAGTGCATGATCTCAGCACGGCTCCTAGCACTTATAAAGAAATTTCTTAACGCTGGAGTCCAGTTTCCGCTTGGAGTGGCTTGGTATTCCAGGCGGTGCATAACTATGAAAATCAATGTCCTCCATAACTCCTTCCTCATGCATGTCTCTATCATCAACAAAGAGAGATACGTGTTTACCCCGAATTATTCTGAACGTCTGAGAACCCGGTTCTTTCCAGAATACTTGAACATGGCTTCTTCCCTTAGACTGTTTGTGGAGCGCCTCAATGTAATATTTTCTAGAAGATTTGAGTGCAATTTTCCTTGAAACTTGGATTGGATACTTTTTGAAATTATAAGGAGTTGTCCAGGCTGCGCCACTGGCCGAATACACGGCGGCGATCAATCGTGATTTCTTCGGGTTGCTGTCGGAGCTCAACCACAGCTCCGAGGTATCATCGGAAGTAATCGCGAACTCGTGAAAGCCCTGCTTTTCGGGGTGAATAAAACCGAATATTCTCTCTCCGAAGTCGCTTTCTTCCTGCTGCGATTTGAACTGATTCAAAAACTTTCGCATATAAGGAAAACGAGGAAACAGTGGAGAATGTCGAAGTTGTTCAACGTATGGTCCGCAAATCCCTTGCCATGTATGAACGTTTAGCTTTCCAGCCATGTTATCGGGAACAACTTGCTCGAAAAATGCCGACAGCAACGCATGTCCAGTGATTTCGTCTTCTCTGGGAGCAAAAGTTACTTTACCTGTTTTTCCAGTGTCAGGTTCGGGGGTTACGATTACGACTTTTCCGTCGTGATCCGAAGATTCTTCGTCTCTGTGTAATTCGATCGGATCGGAGTCGGCGGGTGGATCTCGCCTCCCCGAGTCAACGGCGAAAACAACGTCGGCAACTGTGGACCACTTGGTAGCAGGAGCTTTTGTCATGTTCAGCAATGTTTCGAAAAACTCATTTTGCTCTTTGAGCAAGCGCATGTCTTTCCTAAATGCCATTGCAGGCGTGTTACCTTTAAATCCAGAATGCTGAAGAAACTCGTCGGCAGAAAAACTCCGATGGAGCAGAAAAATGACAATAAATGGGAAAATAATAATAGGTAGAGTACATAGACACCAAATAGCTTGCCCATCTCCCTTTTTGCTTTGCCGCGAAACCATCGAGAGATATCGCAGCTTCCTTCGCCCAGAACGAAAACAACTCCACGCCACACTGTTATCTTGATCTGTAAAAGCCTGCTCCTAAACGGAATTCATAGTGAAGCCATTCCGTAAGTCGTTGCCGATACGAGAAATTGCTTTGAAGCTTAGTGGCGACACACGAATGTAGCACAATGCGTAAAGATTTCAAGTTTCTTGAATTACCTCCGAGGTAGCTTTCTACCAAACGAGATTTACCTTAGTTTGGACGTAAAACCTCAGAAGCGTGTGACCCGGTTAATGTTTATTATGCATGACTGAGAAAACTGTTTGAAATTGCTTCTTTGCATCAGTGAAGACATTTATGCTTCAGCGAAAACAGAATGCTACAGATGACAGTAGATAGGTTGTTTTAGTTATCGCATTGTTTGCGGATTCAAACGCATCACTTCCTTGGAGTTTGGTGTCACTATTAATTTTGCTGCAACTTTATTAGAAGATCGGCAATACGGCATGAAAAATCATTAAATAACAACTTTAATGTCTTGTTTAATTTCAAAAGATGGAGAGTTTAAATCGAGATTACCGTAATCAGTCTCCAGATCCTTAAATCTGGTTATCCCTGAAAAAAATAACAACCTTAAGTTTCAAGGTAATTGTTGGGTGATCCACGGTTCACGCTTTAGATCACACTAAAAATCGCAATTCACATTTTTTTCATGCCACGCTTCACGAGACAACGCACGGTTCACGCTCCTGTAGCGATATTTACACCCGTCAGTTAGCACGGAAGACTTCTTGGTCTCTTTTTGTTGTTGATGTCTACAAATGCATTTAAAACGACAAGTTAAAGCTGACAGATAAAAAAAAAAGAAGGCAACAGTGAAGTGATACAGTTTCACGGCTAATTTCGACACTTATACGCGCAGATGATCAATCCCTTTATAAAGACAGCAAGATAAATAATACTTGAGAAAAACATGGCAAACATTCTTGATGATTAATATATTTACGCCCTCTCTGGAAAAAGTGTGACAGCCGTGAGCCAGTCAATTGAATTTTGATTTGGGTAGGCGGGTAAGGAACTAACTTGTTTACTTAATTACGCCAAGCGGATAGTGAAAGATCTCAAGCGTTCCTATAACAACAATAGATTACACACTTGCTTCGCAATTTG
The DNA here is from genome assembly GCF_042242905.1 of Orbicella faveolata. NCBI lineage: Eukaryota > Metazoa > Cnidaria > Anthozoa > Scleractinia > Merulinidae > Orbicella > Orbicella faveolata. The sequence continues at coordinate 2,535,332 of NW_028301555.1, forward strand.
CAAGTCATTCCTTGAAAGCGTTCTACGTTCCACCAAATCCACTGGCACTAGAGTGTTAACCTGACCGAAATAGCCTTGAAGTTTAATCGAGGTTTCACTGTACTTATTCAAAACAAAAAGAAAAAAAAAAAAAAAAAAACCACAATAGCACGCGAACCTTACACAGCCTATATATAAAGTACAAGGAAAGCCATTCTTTTGCAATATTTGTCTTTGTGCTAATGACTGTGTATTTTAGATTTGAAGATTTTAGAACTCTTCTCTACATTGTAATGAGCCTTGTTACGTTTTCGTGCGATAAGAATCATGGGTAAATGTACCAGTAGCCACCTTTTTCCTACGAAGAATGACGCCCACGATACTAAGATGTAATCAAACTGCATCACAGACTCTCCCTTGTCCTCTAGTACCCCCATTTCAATGTTATGATGGTCTGAAAATTCTAACGCATCCAGCTAATTCTTGTGTTATCCAAAACAACACAACCGCGAGGCTGGGGGACCCCCACCATTCATTAAACAACGTTTTGGAATTTAGTCAGTGAACCAGGAAAACGTAGGGTTTGTTTTTCAATATATCCCAACTAGTTCTATCCAGATTTTACACATACAATTTAGGAATTAAGAAAATTTTATGACACCCAATTGACAAGGAGGGATCAGTAACAAACAAGCATTTTTTAAATTTTGCAGTTAGCATATTTTTACTTTATTTTTTCGCCTTCTTGTAAAAACGAACTTTTACAAATACGGACTAACGTATATAATTTAAATTTTGAAAAGAGGCTATAATATTCATTCATGTTTTCACACACGTACAAGATCATGTATCCAATGTCGTCGTACATCTTTTACAGCTGTACCATGCAGCAAACGAAATCATGGCATCTCTATTTTAACATTTCTGCATGCGTATTTCCTTAAGGTACATATAAAAGTATGAATGTCGCGCAATAAAGTATCTATTTTTTTGTCACATTCTACAAAACATTACAAGCACAAAACGGGAATGGCCAAGATTACAGTGAACTCAACTCTAAATTCACTTTTTCCACGTTTTCTGCTGGTGAATATAAATTTGAAATATGATTTAACTATTCTATTCTAAATATTCGGTCAGGATAATATTAATTAGAACTATTAAATATGGGGTCGAAATGCTCACTTTGTGGCCTGTAAGCTCGAAAAACAATTAATTGATCCGCGCTTTTAAGAGATATACTCTTGTTTATTTTAAGAACTTCCGGTGTAAGAAATGAGTCGGACTTGAAAAGCAAAGCTTGTATAAACGATTTTGATGAAAGAGCTCTTAAACGAAAGACCCACAACCGAAAGAAATAACGGTATTATTGAGCATTGAATGAAATTAGATTGAGTCTTCTTTCACAATTCCGTATATTGCAGACTTGTAGGCTAACAAACACACACGATAAGCTTAATTCCTTACTCTCCAACTTTGATTAGAATTCATAATTTTCTCTAGTCTTGATTATAAACCAATTCCACAGAAAATGAACGAAACTTTTTAAGGATAAGATTGATAGTGCCTCTCAGAGATCAAAGCGATTAACTATATATATATTTGTGATAATAATAAATATCATTATACTGACAAACACACGAGCGAGCAAATTTCACGAGCCTTATGTATCTCGGGTTCTGTTGCCTTGTTTTTCAGAAAACCCGCGTCAATGACAGCTTAAAATGCAAAAGTATCTTTTATCACTTCTTTGAACGCATGGCGGTTTTTTTTCTCACGGATAAACCGTTTTTCAGTTCTGCTCCGTTATCGTCATATACAAAGAAATCTTTACATCGTCCTCGACGATGAACAAAAAAGAATGTGAAACTCCGGCAGTCGATCGGAGTTTATAACCACGCGATTTGTTTTCTTTCCATATTTTCATCCGAGGAAGTTTCTTTCTTATTGTCTATAGTCATACCCGACAAAATTTCACTCCCCTTCGTTAAGTAGAACAGTAAATCAGCAAAGCCTTTGCGTTTAGATAAATTAACCCTTTGAGCTCCAATGTTCAACATTCAAATCTCCGCAACGGTTTAAAATTTTCTCCTCGTAAAAGATGACAATACATGTTGAACTGTCAAAAGAAAAATTAGGTGGGGCGATCATTTGTTTGACTCTCCTGACACGTCTCATAACTTCTATTAAATTTGTAAGGAGAAATTTCACGTTGAACACTCGACTTTGAGGGTTAATGTACTTTCTCTTTACGGAATACCTCATGGATACTTAAAGATACATTTACACATACCCACATAAAGAAATAGTTATACGTCATTTTTATGTTATTTGTGGAGTTTTTGCCCGCAGAAGGCACAAAAATTGTCATCGCAATTCGCCTTCCGGCCGCACTTTGTGCAAAAATGTACCATCACCGATTTTTCTTCCCCTTTGGGAGATCCTGAGCCCGCACTAACATTGTTCGGCGGTGAAGCCAAGACGGCTTCCATCGAGAAAGGATAACCGCTGACCTGTGGTTTGGGTTTGAGTAATGGCGGCGGCGGCGGGTATGCACAGGTTGGACTCAGAGGGGGCCTGTGACCGAAACTGTGCGAAAAAGGCTCCGGTTTGCGAAAGAGCGGAGGTGCTTGGAAGTGCAGGGCTGGATGAATTGTGGCGGGTGGTCCCCCAACGCCTCCAATCACCGGGACGGGCATCGGTAAGGGGAACTGCTTCTTCTCCTGATTTTGAAGCAAACACTCAATGGCTTGAACCACGTTTCCGCCGCAGCCTTGAAGGACTAACTCGAGCACACTTCGGCACTGACTCGGAAACGCTCGCATCAGCAACACGAGCGGATCCTGATGCAGTTTTCTGCCCACGTTTGGGCTGTCTGAAGTTCGAGGTATCTTCGGGTGAAGTCGGAGCACATCGATTTCATCGTGTTGCGTCTCGCCGTTGATTTTCCTCTTCGGAGAGTGAAGTTGAGTCCCGTTTTCACTCGGTGTGACTATCGTGTTCCCTTCTTCCTCTTCTTCCGGCGTTTTCTCCGGTTCGGTTTTAATTCGTACACCGTCGATTATCGTCGGTTCGGGTTCGGAAGGCTGTTCGGTTTGAGAATTGGCGTTTTCTTCGGATGCTGTCGGAGACAGTTGTTGATCAATACCTTCGTCTGCAAAAGAAACAGAAATAAATATCTCTAATTATTAATTCATAGAATGCAATAAAGGTGAATTCTGATTGCTTTTGACAGAAGATGTTTTTGTTTATTCGTCGAGAGCGAAATTATTCCGAAGACTCGTAGATGAAGGTTGACCCGAAGATTTATGATAAACGACCCGTGACCTAATGGTTGCAGAACAACATCGCTAGGTCGAAAAATGTTTCCGACAGTCTCCGAAATATTTCTAATATTTGGTATCTGAGAACTGATATTGATTAAAATTTGTATCGGCCATTAAGGTTGAAATCATCAACCAGCTATCGACTGATCTTTTGTTTTCAGAATTTCTGAATACACACACTAGTTCATAAAGGACCTAAACCTTACCTTCATAATCTGTATCACTGTCGTTCCTGCCATGTATCGTAGACATCGAGTTAAGCACCATTGAAGGTCTTTGATAAACATCTTCTCCAAAACCTTTTCCCACTTGTTCCTTGTCGCTGTCTTTGGGTCCCATTTTATGCGTCATTTCTGAGTTTTTTCGCTGTTGTCGCAAAAGAGCCACTCGAGCGGCCGTTATTCGCTGGCGCTCAGCGATGAGAAGACATTTGGAGCAAGTACAGTCCCTCCATCTGCAGTAGTGTTTGTGTCCCTTGAGCCACGACAGAGCACCGTGGTTACGGCAGCGCGCGCATTTTGGAATGCGGTGGTACAAGGCGCTACCAGGGGAGGGTACCTGAGGGAGTATTTCACTCATCCTGCAAATAAGCCAAGGAAAAAACGATTGAGAAATTTGATTTCTGGCAAACGTAATCCACCTATGTAGATATATATATGCTTTGTCGTTATATTAATGCGTGGGACAAGTTATACGAGACTTCGTACAGAATGGGAGGCGACCGTTAATAGCGCAAGTGGGCGCATATTAAAAAATTGCACGTATTATTTGAAATAAGCGTTAAGTTGGAGGAACTTAACACACGTACATTTTCGTGGTCACGATTTGTGCTGATAGCTGACTGAAACGGCGCCATGGCTTAATAAGATATGAACGCGACAACATTAATTACTAATTTATCGTCGGAAGAATTCAAGTAGCCTCTTTTCTATTTTAGTCCGTAGGGAGCGGAACTAAAAAACGGCGTAAAATATAATAAAAGCCTCGTTGAATGCCTTTACACATTTTTACACAGTCAGGTCATTCTCTAACCCAAGCTCGATCCAACTATAAATTCTCCGCACAAGTTGCCATATATTTCATTCAATTTTAGGTCTGAGAATTTGGTAGTATATAACGACAACATCGAAGAACTGATGAAATTTCTTATTGTCATAACCTGTATCATTGACTTTGTGTTGAGGTTGAAAGGAGAAATAAGTTGTCAATCATTTAAAAAAAAAAGCCGGTTTCACTCAAGTTGAACGAGCACCCAGTTTGCTTGGACCTTAAAGCGATTGATACATTTCTTTTTTTTGACAGCTTGATTTTGAGCAAAAAAATTAGTATTGAGATGTCTTAAAATTGATTGAAAATCCTCAAGGCACGTGAGACCGGAACGAAGATAATATTAATATTGTCACCGTTCTGAAATATCACGTCAACCGTCGGGCGAACGAGTTCCGGTTTTGGTCAATCTTCGTAGGAGCATTCGAAGGGTTTCCGAGTTCTTACCGACCAATCAAATATAACGCCAGCGCCCACGGGAGTGTGACGTCGTGTTGCTTAACAACTTCATCGCCGAAAGCCGCGGTCATGGCCCAAGTTTTCGAGAGAAAGTTCTTGAATTTGAACGACGCAAACCTTTTATTACCTACTCTGTGTGATTAAGTTGTACATGACAAAAGCGAAGTTTTTGATTCGTTGTTGTTCTTTGTTATCAGTGATTTTAAGGCTTATTGCATAATAAGAGTTTTCAAAGCACTAAAAACTCCAGTAAACATCTCAATATTTTGTAATGATTATCTCTTAAATAGCAAGAGAAATCATTTTCCTAAATGTATAAATCGGTCACTTGAAAACTATCGATCAAGTTGAGATGATCAGTTTCTACAAATGGAACCATGAGACGAACTGCAATGTTTCTTAAAAATGTGTTCTAAAATATTTGAAATCTTTGAAACATATCCAGCAAAACACTTATTACATGTAGGGGATATTGACTTCAATTTAAGCTGGCAAGAAGTGTTTTCGATCTTGTTTTGAATGCGTGTCTGTGAATATTACAATACCATTTGACTAGCTCGAAAACAACAAAGAAAACATATGGACTTCGGGCTTCCCAATACAACTACATGAACATTTCAGAAACCGCATTCAACACAGAGTTTCCGCTAGAAGATGTAAGGTATAGTGCCCTCAATTGGTGCTGGAAAGTAGTGTTTTCAATTTAACTTCCATGCATTTGTCTGTAAATATTGTCCTAAGAATTTTGCCCTACAAAAGACTACGTGAACTGTATTTTTTTTTCAACAGATCTTTTTGGTCCTACTTGAATATTTCAGAAAAAGTCTTTTAATGGAAATGTTCTATTATGGGATTTCCGAACTAACACTGAAATTCGCACATTCCCGAGCTGAGCTCCCTTAACTAGCTTCAAAATGGAGAAATTAGAGCTGCCTTAGTCTACGATTGCTTTTTTATGCGATGAATATCGTGATCTAGTTTAGGCTTGCGTACGCCGTGTAATACCGACATCGAAAAGAGAATCAGTGATCGATGTTAAGAGTATATTTGGCTGAAGTTCTTTCAATAAAAAAGCAACGTAGCGAGAGGGACATCAACTTACGTAACTCAAAACGTGTACTTTGTGAAATGATCTTACAGCAGAAAATTTCCATGGGTATCTAAGACCATTTAAAATATTGCATGATTGAGCCAAAACTATAAAATACAAATAGATTACTGTTTTGGTACACTCTGTACATTCCTTGAGCAGTTACCTACCAAGACTAATATAAATATAATGGCATCAGTATTGTATGATATTTACAAGCGCATACGAAAATTATAGATAGGGAATAGCAAAGAAATAGATCAGCTCGCGAGTATTAAAGACTGAAGTCGATACTTTGCAAAGAAAACGCTCGCAAAAATGGTTTTAGCAGGAATTGGAACTCGCGACCTCAGGCGGGCATACATGGGCGATGCCAATATATTATGGAAATGCCGTCAGAAACGTAACTAGAAGAAGAACAACTGAATGAACTGAGAAAAAATTAGAGCTTACAACTTACATTTTGCCAAACGATGCGACTGCCAAAGTGGTCTTTGATGAGTACGGTAACAACTCGGTTGTTGAAACAGAATCTCTTACCCTAAGAAAGGAAAACAACAGCTCGTTTTAAAAAATGACCTGCAGGCGACGAAACAAGCATTCGCGACTGCGGTTTGCACTGATATTTCGTTCAAATAACTTATACATGATCTCGCACCATGAATACGTAAACAATTGATATTGTAAAAGCAGGAAATACGAGAAAAGTCTCTTTACGAAGTAATGAACAGTATTTTTTCCGGAGCTGCCAACATAAAACAAAACGGCAAAAGTTGAATCAAAAACTTTATGCGCAATTCAAACTGTAGAGATCGATTTTGCCAAAGCGGCATAAATTCCTTGTTAAAAAGACTTCACTAAAACAAAACGGTGTACTTAATTTTTAAATTTAGCTGAACACGGAATAGTTTAACAGCTTGCTGATCTATTAATTATATTCTTTTTGCCCATTAATTTGTCTTCTGCGCTCTTAAAGAAAAATAGTTGACACCCGTTTCTTTCATTTTACTTCTCATTAAAATTGTACTTGTCAGCTCTATGAGAAATACCCCGCCGTAAAATAACTTTCATCAATTGCTTCAACAAATCGCGCAAAAAGCTCTTGTGTATTTAATCGTTTTGTTTCACCATAAAGAAACTCTTTCTCGTTTTGTTTTCAAGGTTACAAGATGCTTAGTATACATTTCAACACAATTCTGATCATTAAAAGCTTTATTTTAATCTTATATGATTTCTATCAGTAGAAATTTAAGTGATAACTTAAGCCTACAAATGTTAAATTTGCCCCAGAAAGGCTTTTGCCGTTTTCTTTTAATAGATCTTGTATTTCCACTGAGTCGAAAAAAACAATGAGTAGAACTTAGGCCAATTGCTCGAGGGCAGACGTAGAGGTGTCAAATATATTTTACATTTACAAAAATAAGCGAGAATCCGGAAAACTAAAAAATGCAGTTTTCAATGTACCTATGTATATCAATGTGTGTCTATGGGAATCGAACACATGTTGTACAAAATACTTCATTCGTTGGCCAAAAAGAAAAAAAAAACAATGCAAGTTTAAGCTTAACAAATCTTACTTGATTTCATACATAGGCGTATGATTTGCATTATAATTCTACTCATTTCAAGTGGCCAATTTTGTAAAACGACTACTCAAAGTTTCCTTAATGGCCGCTTCAAATGGACTACTCAGTTTGGGAAACGCCTGAATTTACTTCAAAACACGCCCTAAGGAAGTCATCACGGGCTGTGTTGGTTACTTTATTAAAGCTGTTGCGAAAGCTTTTTGGCAAAATTGCTACAATCGCGTTTCCTCTTTGTGAGGCACTTGCATTCACTCAAGGACGGTTAAATGGTGCTAACCATTTTTCCACACCCTTGTTTAGGCTAGCGCGATATGGATATCAAATCTGTTTATCTGTTTGTCAATACGATCTCCATATTCCCTCAATAACTATACGAAATCGTCGAGTTTCTCAATAGCATAAGATCGCTAATTTTTATACTTGACACTGACATTTTTTAATCATTTAGTCTAGTTTACTCCAATCAGTTGTGGTCTTTTCAGGGGACACAAACTTGACCATAAGATTCTTGACTGCTTAATTTACCTTTACAATATTTTGCTCTTCGATTTCGAGGACAGCCTAGTAAATAAAGTACTACCATTGTGTATTTTTGGACACCCTCATAACTTATTTCAGAAAGTACTTCCTTTATTCAAGGAAGCTAGCCCATTCGGAGCAGTTTGATCCAACCATTAACAAAAGTACACCATGGAAATTTATTCATATGACTTGATAGAAATTTACTCGCTGTAATTTGTGTTCGACTTAAGTCAAAACTGAGATATATAAAAAGCAGGTGTCCCTCAGCAATAGCTTAATTAAGAAAGGGGTATAAAGGGCGGCCTTTTTTCAATTATTGCGAATTAAAACACTCTGATAGAAGTATAAAACACTTTGTATTTTCTCATTTGTCGTTTTTCATGGCACACGCCTGAAAAATGAAATTATATAAGTCAGCTGTTAGAGTTTCGTGGTAATTGCTTCCAAAATAAAAAATATGAAATCACAAAATTGTCCCGACGGTAGCTTGACAAGTGCCTTAGAATATGAGTTGAAAAGATTTTTAAAAGACAAAATTAATCCTGGGATGCTAAATTAGCCTTCAACGGGAAGACTTTGGTATCACAAGGAAAGCATGTTTTTAAAAAATTAATTTCTAAAGCAAAAACATCGAACCTCTTAAAAGCTCAGCGAGACATTATCAATTGCAAAGGGAACCGCAATAAAGCGGAGTGATTAACAAGCTCTTAAAACCAGACGTCTTTCTATTCCGGCACTGTCTAGAAATAAAGTTCTCTAAAATTATAAATGGCAGAGGAAGTCAGAAGCTGTTGTATTTTGGTTGTTTCACTCGCCGTGCGAACTAAAACCTTAAATCTTGAATTCACTCCACATTCGCTTTGAAACGAATGTAACGAACTCGTGGAAGAATATTCAGTTCAATTTTCGACTTTAATTTTCTATCTGCGATTAAACCATTCATTTTGATGTGGAAAACAATTTTCACCATACCCAAATAACTTATACTGTTTCCTAACAAAAGCGGTCACAAGTAAAAACGGACGTTTTAAATCATTCACATTTTCTGTGTTTGTAAGGTACATTTTTCTGTACATTCATATTTTGCTATTTAATGGCACGCTGACCTGGTGCAAGGAAAACGAGAAAGGTTTTAGGTTTCCAAATAACCCTGTTTGAAAATATTAATTCTTTAACTTTGAGGAGCGAAGGAAATCTTTGAATTTCACCCTTAACAACACATTGTGAAGTGGAAAGATGCCATGAAAATCAATGAAGAAATGCTTTCTTCACGCGCTTCCAAATACTCAAAGCTATCCTTAAAACTAATATAAGGCAATAACAACTCAAGAGAATCAAGCTTTCGAGCAGGACGAAGATTAGTTAAAAATTGGCCATATTCGTTATCGACACTAACCATGCACTGTATTCTGGAGGTATGCTAGCGCAGATTAGCTGAACTGTAATGTCTGCGAATATCGAGTTTAAAAAAGCTATATTAGGAAAGATCTGAAGTATTTTTGTCTTCAACTGCAGCTTAAAAGATTGACTGAATTTGATCGCTTTACATACATCCAGGGTTGTTATTACAGCCGAAAAACCTCCAAGTCTTGAATGACGTTTTAATGATGTAGGATGACTTGTTTTCTTTGCTTATTTTATGTTCTCAGAGGGACCCATTTCGTTTCGCCGTTCCTCATGCTTTTCTAGTTATTTGCCGAAGTTTCTCGGAATACAAGAAGGCAATAAAAAACAACAACAACAACAAAACAAAACAAAACAAAAGAAACAATCCGATAATCGCAGAAAATTTATCGGACTATAAACCTGAACAAACAGGTAAGAATTAATAACAAAAGTCATTGTAAACCGAAGATATAAGCTATTCAGCCCAATGTTTTGATAAGATCAAATAGATTTTGTTTGAATTCCGACCAGGTTATTGTCAAAACCGAACGAATTGACGTATAGTTGGGGTAAGCGGAGCATTGCCTCCTAAAAATATTGCCAACAAAGTAGCACGTCTCAGAAAACAAGTCAGCAAAGCACAGGAAAAACACACAGAAGGCCAAGAGGCTAGGAAAATGTTACATCATTCTGTTAATTTCATAATAGGACGTAGATGGAATTTACCGAATGTCGCTTTTTAAAGATATTTTGAAACTAAATTTGGTGTCGTAACCGCACAAATACCAAACATACTCGAAGTTATAACTGGACAAAGAAAATATATTGTTAAGCGTTTTAAATGCTTTAAAAGGTCATTTAATTCTCGCAAAACGTCCTTGACATTTCAAAGATTTCTGAGATGATACAGAAGAGACTGGATACATGTGCGTACATGTTTGGAGTTGCATAACTGAAAACCCGGCCTTCGGTTAGTGCAAATGCTTTACGTTTCAGTGGAGTTGAGCAACGTTCAAATCCGTCGCACTTTATCCCAGTCATATATGACTTGACACGCAGTTCAAAATTAACTGGTCTACTATACAAGTTTAAAGGTAACAGAGGAACTGTTAAAAGTTTTTTTAGAACGTAAAAATCCGTCTGTTATCGGAAATTATACAAACTAGTCTTTAAAAGACCTCAAAGTATACGGAGCTTTGAGGGAAAAAAAAAAAAGTGTCCATCGAAGTTTCCAGTTTAATCTCTTCCTGTTTCCTATGAGAAAATGCTAAAATATCCAAACGTGGAAATAAAGCATGCTTTAGAGTATTAACTGTTAGCGAATCCTTCATCGGAAACGGTTGTTTTCGGAGCAGGTCGAGAGTCATACCACGGTAGTTTCAAAACATGTTACCCATTGATTACATCAAAAAAAAATGTGACGCTAAATATCTACAATCTGCTTAGCGACTGACATTTGAAAAACAAATTCGTGGACGACCTCTATGTTTCTAATTCCTGGCATTTTTGCTTCGGAAATGTTTCATTGGTGTATTGATGTATATTTCGCTATGCTCGCGTGCGGTAATTATACGTATAAACCCTTTAAGAACATCTAGCGATTGAATGGTTTTCCTGTACTGTTCAAAACGCTATGCGGAATCGATGCAGCTACAAAAGATGAAAACTTAGCAAGCTTTAAAAATATTTTCCCAAGTAGATCGTGATTGACGAGACATTCTTGTGTCATATTGTGTTCCCGGCCGTTTCATGAAATCTATTCTGTATGACACGACCTTTTATCGAACCCAAAAATCGTTGTAATCATCACACACTACAAAAACAAGATTTTATAATCAGTTTTGGGCGTTATATTAAGCCCCTGAAATATATTTCGGTAGCGTTGCAATCTAAAAATATACGCGAAATTTCTCCCAAGACAACAATTTGTAATTGTTGTAAGATTTTGCGCTAAATCCTGGCGAATCTTGTTTTCGCGTCGCGTAACTGTTTTTGATTCACAGAGGTTTTATTAAAGCAAAAACAGATGTCTTTGCGCTTTTGTTGTTAATAAACGTCCTTTTGACATTCTAAAACAAGATTGAAACAACAAGAAAGCACACATATTTTACAAAACCTTTCGAGAACAACAAACTTGGCTCTTAAATATACCAAACATTATTACTTCTTCCATTACATAAATCAATATCTCGCAGTTTTATGTTGTTCCAGCGCTTAAATGTCATCACTAAACAGCTAGATTCAATGGAGTGCGCTTTGAAATAAACTGACTGAGTCCCAAATGTTTGGAAGAACCTTTTACAAAGAACAGGACGACCTACAATAGCTGTTTATGGTATCAACACAAATTGCCTTGTTTTGACAAAAACGATCTTCTCTACAGACTTCACCAAAATCAATGCGTTCTGTTTGGTTTTTAAACAACACCGCCTCGGTGCCAATCTTCAAGCAATTTTCTTCTTTTGGATTGAAATTTTATTTCCTAAACAGGCACAGTTTTAAACTGAAACATTTGACATTTTTTTACGTAGTAAAACCTGATATTTTGAGATTTAACGTACAGCCTCCCATAAATAAAAAATTCAGGAAAATCTCGTGACTTTTCGCTTGTGGTTTCAATGTTGCTGAAAACTCTTAAACACGGCACAATTAACAATGCTCATGTTAACAGCCTCCTTCCGAGACGTTTTGGATTCTTGCCTTAATATTCACCAAATTGAAATTTCTTGTTATCATGTCGATCACGCAATGTCATTTTTGTTCAGAACACTCATTTTAACTTTGAAATTTACCTTTGTTACACTCTCCAAAAGGGAACAATTCCTTCCTTCAAGGACGCAGTTTCGAAATGAGATCGATAAAATGAAACAAACTTACCCATCTCAAAAGCCACGACAGTAATATTCCAAGAGTTTTAATTAAAAAAGCTATCATAAATTCACATACAGTTTCATTCCTATTCGAAGGCTAATTACTGTATTTTCCCGGCCTGTATCTCTGAATATCATTTCCTACCCATGTAGCGAAGTAGTCTTTTGTGTTTTTGTGTTAATGGTTGCCCATATGGATGTAGATGCGACTTTCTATTAAATTGAGAGCTCAATCGCTCACTTTTATTACTTTTGCCCCATGGACTAGTTAAGAGAGAGAGCACTTCTAGAAAAAAAAACACAGATCACTCTAGTTAACCGAAATTGTGTTGAAACGACAGCTGATGTAAATAGTAAAGCATTTACGACTTGCTAAAGCGCGTATCTACCATTTGACCAAAATTTGACTTTCAAATTTTCAATCTTACCTCCGGGGCAAAAGAGATAAAATTCTTAATAGGAACTTTAAGAAGACTGAAAACAATGTTTTCGGGTCGTTTTTGTTACATTAGAAGGAGCTGATGTAACCGAGCAACGCGTTGTATTCAGGAAAAATTGTTTTCAGTTCCAAAAGAGAAACCATGGAGTACAAGAGAGTTCAATGCTCACTGAAACTGATCCTATTTCGCGTACTCTAATCCGGCTCACGTACATGGATATTTCAGCAGATTAAACCTGACTGCCATATCTTGTACTTAACAAAGTGTCTGACACATAATCGACTAAGTAAATGTTTACACTTCTCGGCAGTGCTTGTTTATTTTTCTTGGGTATGCTCAAGTAACACGCCATCAGCTAAAGAAAGAACAGAGAAAGTACAACCAATAGATCCGGTATTAACATATCGGGCTTACGGCCAACACCCTCATAATCTGAAGGTTTGACCTGCGACGTCCTAAAGTTTATCGAATGCTCACGTACTGCGTTATACAAACGGCTAATGTTATTCTTTCGCGCAAGGAAACCTTTCCGTTATGCAATCGTTCACTGGTTGTTTCAACGACAATGTTGCGAACGTGATATCTTAACAGTGTTTTTGAATGGTATCCAGCAGGGTGGTTTTGAATGGGCTTCCCACGCGCGCGAGTGCATTAAACCGTTTCTTCTTCGTGTAATAAAAACTCCGCGCCAGCTGTGTACTGTATCCTGCGAACAAAACAAGCCCTGCGTCTTTTAACTTGATACGCAGTCTGCCAGTGTGTCGCACAGCTTACGGAGCCCTGTTTAATCGTGATGAAACAGAAATTCTGAGCGCGTGCGGCCGGTCTGATGACACCGTGCTATGCAAGTGCGATCGATTGGTTTCAGCCGAATGGTCACGTTTGGCTGAACATGGGTCTAAGACCACGCGATGTACCTTTGTACGCACACGCGATGGCAAAAAAGTCACACACTTTGCGGACTTTGCTCAAGTCGCTGGCAAACGATAGCTCGTAGTGATGTTCTTCGATTAAACTCGCTCTTTCTTAATTTCGTAAAACAATAACAATCCAAGGCCATACGTACTTGATGGTTTAGCCTCACTAATACAGATTTCTTCCTCTCTGTTAAACCCAAAATAGTTCTTCTAATTTTATTGTCCAAGAGAGCATTATTTACTAAAGAGACAATTCTACAAGATACGAAGCCATATTGCAACAGTGTGTTAATCACTGGGCGAAGAAAAATGCATATCAACTAGTGGCCGTATTGGTTCGCATCGAGTAACAGTACTGTACAATTTAGTCGGAAGTTGCTTATCGAGTTAACAGGGCCGTCTTCGATTACATATCATTTCTTGGGTGTTACAAAAATAGCAACTGAAGTTTTCCAGGTTGGAACAACACGAAAATAGATAATTCGATCTGTAAATAATTTATTCTAAGGTAACGGATACCTCTTTAACAACATATCGAGTTATCGAAGCTGTGAAAAGCTGCCCAAGATTTTCGCGTGAACATAATTTCATGCCACAGACAGCTAAAAATAGCGAGCTGTTTTTAAGTGTACATATTCCACGATCCACGACCCAGAATATTCGATTACTTTTAACCGTAACATTATACAAAAGAGTACACTTCGAGGTTAAACAGATAGATCAACGCGCTCCAAAAAGTCACGAAAATAAATATTTCTTTGCCAAATTATTTTGCAAAGCTGTTCCAAAGCGGAATTTATCTATAGAATGCAAAAATTCGAAATTTTAAATCGCCGCTTATTTTGCATGAGGAGCACACATTGTGAATTCGCTGGCATACGATTTTTAAGGTAAACTGAAATAACAAAGACAGACTCACTCACTCAAATTGCTATTTTTTCTCTCTCTCTCGATCTCTACGGAAAGTTTGCTGGCTGAGTTCTTTAAAGAACTGGCCAACAGACGACACAAAATATACAACCAAGTAAAAAAAAAAAGGTATAAATTTAAGTTGCGGATTGCTCGATTCTTCGCGCCGAATTTTCATTCGAAAGCAAAGCAAAGTATCAGTAACAACGTTGCAATCTTACATATTCATAGCTAGAACACTGAATAAAATCATCACACAGAATTGCTCCGAAAACAGTTCCCACTCACAGGTAAAAAATTACGACCGTTTTATCTCACCTCAAAATTTGGAGCGGAGTTAGATAGTGTTCACAGTGTTGTCCTACTGTTTAGCGAGTTCGTTTTGACTCCTATAAAAACCAACCAACCGCCACCTAAGGTGTTGTAAGTAGAAACACGTTTTCTTACTACCTGGGTAACTAAAATACCATACAAAGGACAGACAATGCAACTGTCAATTACATTATGTTAAAAGGGTTTCATTGTCTTTATTTTCGACCACTCACAGCGCTGCTTTGTGCGTGACCAATCAGAGTGCAGAGTGCGTATCAGCACGTAAGCTGTTGTACAATTATGGGGCGCCATCTCTGCTGATCTACCTCTGATAAAATACGAGTAAGACACGAATTGACTTTCATGCCAACAGTTTCCATAACGAAGACACTTTTAATGGTAATCTGCTCATCGAAATATTTTCACAAATTTCTGTTGTAAAAGTCAACTTCGTTTGAAACGTGCTTATGGCATAAAAAGGCTTGCATATATGTTACATATTTTTTTTAACCCACTGAAAGAAAAATATAGGTATTGCGTAAAACATCCTTTTCCGTAAGTATCGGGTTTGCCAAAGCCAAAATGATATCAGGCATATATTTCTATTTCGCGTGGGCGTGTAAGCGATACATTAAGTGTGAGCAAGTGCTAATATAACGTGAGATAATTTTCTGAGCCGGTTATTTCCGTAAAGAGGGAAACTTAGGGTGAAATAAGAATGCGACTTTCAATTGCGCCGCCAGAAAACGGGAGTTATAAAATATCATTTACACCTCAGCTCACGTTAGTTTTGAATGGAACAATTGTTGGTACAAATCGGCGTACCGGACTCCGGCATCGTACAGAAGTTTTTCAACGGTTTTCAATTACACCGCGTCTCTGTGGCAACATTTTGATAGAAATTTATGGCCTTTTGGCGAGACCGTCAGCAACCTTAAGTTCAGTCAACACGCATGCATCATTCAAGACCGTTTAAACAAGTTGTAATCAATATGCACAGACTGCCTCCGTTTTTTCCCGCCGGCGGAGACCAATCACAGGTGGTAGCTTGACGTGAAAAGGGCACCCACTCGAACAACTTTGTTGTACCCTCTCGATCGCGCTAAGAAAACAAATCTATTATCTTTCTCCATTTATTCCTTATATTAAAAACGAAAAACGAAAATTCCATTTTTGTGTTTTGTTTTTTCTTCCCGGTCATTAATAAACTAGGGAAATAAATTAACAACAACAACAAAAAAATTCGGATAAAGAAAAGTGTATTTGAAAAGTACAGGGGGTATTCCAAACCACTCAGACCTTGATCGGTTTTTATAACGCCGGCTTTGAAATAACGATCGCTTACCATCTCTTACGAGTCAGGACTAATTAAAGTAATTTTGAAACCTCTAAACGTATCGAGAATTCGCCGATGGTTATCGCGATGTGAAAGGCGCCATTAGAAAGCAACTTCTCCGCAATTATACACGATTCTAGGAAAGAAAAGTAATTTTCCAAGGCATTTTTGTCGTGGGTAGAAATTTCGTCTTTGTCTTGCAATTTCCTCTCGAACAAAGGAATCGTGTATGGAAAAAAATTTTTATACCCTGGCCGTTTTTTAAAAGAGACAAACTTTCCACGAACATAAAGTCGTTGGAAGATTTCGGACAGCTTACCAAGAGCTTCCGAAAGTTTCGACTCAATTTCGTGATCCAGTTGCATCTGCTTTGCAGATATACACAAGTTATTACAACATGACTGAATTAAACAGTTCCCTTTTAAAAACAGAACTTGCAATAGTGGCGGTAATCTCAAATTATTTCAAATATCATGAAATTTTAGCTCCGCCAGAATACAGCGACATTTTATTCTAAAATTTAAGATTGGAAAAATGAGAATCTGCCAACCTAAGACCGTGCCTTGCAGTGATAAAATCGTACACAACTTGGTTTACTAACCGATAAAAACACATGAACAAAATAAATGCTCCCGGCCACAAAACCGGGATTAAAAGTTCATCCATGTTCTGTTGTGTGGTTTTTAATCAAAAACATTAAACGCTCAAGAAAAAGAACTTCATTGTTTTGATTGTTTATTTCATGTTGTACTCCGAAGTTTCCAGAAAATAGTTAAAAATTGGAATTGATCAAAATGATAACGCTTTCTTCTAATGTTCCTACAATTTGGCGAACGTGAATCGAAATAAAGGCTGAATAAATTGATGATTTCATACATTGGCGATTCCGGACTGACTTTGGTTCCTATAATCAAGTTCCTCTGTTTATCCTTTCATTTCAGCTGTCGACGAAACAGTTGGACCTGTATATTTCGCGATGAGATACCCATGCATGCAATAAGCGTTTTGTCAACTGATATATAAGTCAGTTTGGACCGTTGCAGGCGACTCGGAACACAAAAAAAATGTCTCGTATTAATCATCGCATATCTTCTAATATTGAAGATATATGCCCGCAAGTTAACAGCTTTTTTGTGTGTTTTGTACGTTTTTTTCTTCAGTTATCACGACTAATGCACTGAGAAAACAGTAAATATATTACCTCACACTACGGCACCTGGCTATATAAAAAAAGGAATTAAAAAACAAAACAAAACAAATAAACAAACAACTATAATAATTGCAGTCTAAAAAACTATTGGTTTAACCGATATGCTGTTACTATAGATAAACTAGTGAACGGTTAACATTTACCTTGATTGAGCGCTGTTTCCATTTTCGTTTTACTTAATATTGCAGGCAAAGGCAGAGGTGACAGTTTTTACTAAAAAAAAACAGATCGACTTCACTCGGTAGTTAAACGGTTCTTCAATTGTATTGTTGAATCTAGCGTATGAATAAATGACTACAGGTTGTTCAGTCAACAGACATGCCCCGTAGGAGTTCGCCGATTATTTCCGGTATTGAAATAGCTAGTAAAACTTCCTTTAATATCACAGTTGAGTGGGGAGCTTGGTATTAATATTAAGACAGCTAGCCGTGTGAGCCGGGACGCTTGGCGCTGGCTACATGATTGGAAGTCAACGACGTCACAATCAGTGAAGTAATTAACACAAACCGGCCGACAAACTCCATGGGTGTTCCAGATAATGAAAACTTGTTTATACTTCTCAGGTGCTGATGTGCTCAAACTCCTCTCTATGTATTAAGGAAATGAGTGAAAATTACAAAGCTGTCTGTATCGAGACGACCGCGGTCATAGTTGATTAAAAATAGGCCGGGGTGATTTTCATTACAAAGGCTGTGAGTGTCCGCACCATGGAGAATCCATGTTCGCTTTTTTGTTTCAGGTGTTGAAATAGTTAACTATCTTGTTAGTTAAACGAAGCCAAAATAAAAATAACAAAGCCTTGGAGATTGTTCGTGATCTTAGCCTACAAGGAATACTGTCTCCCTTTTTCTCAATTCCAATAAAATGAAGAAAGAATTCACGTTACTAACCGGGGCTACTAAAGTAGTATTTTAAACTGTGTAAATATGCGTTAAACAGCTTGAGACAGGTGACGCGAGTCAGTTGCTATACAATAACGGAAAAGATTGAGAAAAGTTCAAGAATTATGTTATTCAGGGTTAAACCTAAATATGTGTGCAGTGACCAAATGAGAGACTAGAATGTCTTGCGCTATGTAGCGAAGATCAAAAGAATCACCTTCTGTTCCAAAAACAGACACCCGGACACCACTGAGTTTTTTTTCTCAGTGTAAAACGGACACCATGAAGGCTTTTTTGTAAACTCTGTTTCAAGAGACACTTACTGAGCTAAAGACAATCGTTATCATAGACTACTGACAGACGATTTTAGTTACCACAAGCTACTTTAAATATGAAAGGAACAAACGATCAAGGCAAACTTTGTGTTCATTTTTTTTTTTGGAGTTGTCCGCTAACAGTGCAATAAGATATTGAAATTGGAAATGGCAGATCGATTGATTTTGATTCAGAAGTCAACAAAAAGTTCATCAATCAAGAGTTTGAATACCCAGCTCTACGAATTTAATATGTATATTTACTCATTTGTTGTCTATTAACAATTAATCATTCATGTTATCACTCTCCCGATCTCTTTGTTCAGGTTTTCAGCTATTTACAAGCAGGTTTGAGACCTCGTGGTAATAGCTATAACGCCGCATGATGTCATTCTGACAGAGAAATTTGATTACATATTAATACTCTCTCTTCCCTCGAGTCAAATTAAAATCGTGAAGTTTTCTTTTTTGATTCTACCTACTGCATCTATGCACGACACCAGCCTCGGTCGTAGAGAGCATTCAAAACAGAGCGACTGCTTGGACTTAGTCACATATTATTCATTTTTTTTATTGTACAGAACTGAGAATGGTTGTAACGCTGACGAAACTATAGTATTTAACCTTTGGTATGAAAGACATCGAGCAGTAATTTGAAGCGTTTAGGGTTTTTTTAAAATTTTGGGTTTTATTGATGTGGGGATGAAAACATTTGGGAGTTAAAGATTAAAGTGTAAAGGGTGGAGTCCCCCCCCCCCCCCCCAACTTTCCTCCGTCGATCACTGTCAATACTGTTATTGCACGTTGTTTTAAGGAATAATACGATGTTTATAACTGGGAAATGTTTAGTAAGAAGAAAAAAAAAAACTCCGAGCCTGTGGAAATTGGTGATGAGTGGGAACCAAGCCTGTTAATAAAACGTCTTTTCACAGAAGTTCGATTTTGTATGTTTTGATTGTAATTGTATAAGCGCCACTTGAGCAATATTCTTTATCATTAGTAAGAGAGGTCAAAATAAGTAGAATTTATCTCACACGGTTTTCTGCCTTTCATTGAGGCCTTGGCCCTGAAGAATTAGCCCTGCTAGTTGAAATATTGGTTGACAAATACTAACTGCACTCTTTGCCGTAATGCCAGCCCACTTGGTTTTAAGACCCGGTCGTATACGGGAGCGAATTTAGGTGAATGAGAGCTGGAAGGGGGGGGGGGGGGGGGTTGGGTTGGTTGAGGAATCCAGGCTACTTCATGAATTGTGAGTCATTTGTCCTTCTTTAGTCAAGGTCGGCCATGGGGGGGGGGGGGGGGTAGTGGTATACCAATATAACTGAAAATAAAAACCCATCATACCCAAATTTCCCCGCGAATTCATACGAAACACCGAAACTTGGAAAAACAAGGTATACTTCATACCCCCCAAAAAGCTCAATTTTGGCGTCAAAATATCGTATGCTAGATTCAAAGTCCGCCTGTATACCGAATCTACAAAATTCCTGGCCGACTCTGTTTAATTGATAACAAAAATGGCCGTTTGAAAACAAAATTGATCGATTGAAATTGCAGTTTTTGATCAATCGACCCTGCGAGATGCTCATGCCAACAGGTGAAACCAGAACAGATCTCTTGATTAATTAACTCAACGGACCACAAAACTCTCAGATCCTTACAACATAATAATAAATATATACAATAAAGAATTGTCAAATACTTGTGAAAAAATAGTTCGTGGCAAGCCTGACGCGGTGCTTCGTCTCGACCAAGAGACTCTTCAGAGACCTCTCTGAATTTAACAGCAAACTCGTTGTGCATCGCGCTCAAAGTCTCGTTTGCAAATTCACTGAGTATGGAGAATCGAACAGTTGGAGTTTATATGAATAACCTGTCAATACGTCGACCTGATTTAGAAGTCTTTATGGGATACAGCTGTCTCATTGATCACTTCGTTGATAAGTCCGCTGGAATTTCAATATTGCCCCTGTTAAACAAGCTAAGAGCAGTCAGTTCCTTTGTTTGTGTTGTTAGTGAGCGCCAATTTAATTGAGCAGTCTGTGAATGAACAATGCTATTCAGTTTTTGATCGATACGGCGAAAGACCAGAAAAAAATAATTGCGTAATCAGCTCTCTGAAAGGGCGTTGACTGAGTCAGGGCCAGTTAATTCAATAATCTGACTCCTAGGAGGTAGACCTCGAGTAAATTAAAACGGTGAAATAATCCCATGTTACCAAAGAGAACCACATATCCAGCAGTATTTTAATGCCTTGTTATTTGTTTTACAATGTTCAGATATTGAAATCTGGCGTTTTTCCAATTTTGACCTTGGCCATAGCCACTCAATATCAAATGGACCTGAAATGGTTGATGAACTGTATGGCATTAAATTTATGCTGATAGAGTGCTGGATATCACTCGCTTTTGCGTGAGACACAAATTAATGTCAAATATTAGCAATTGCAGACTCGTAGGTCAAATAACTTGCACAACTTTGCGGATGAGCGCTGTTGGAGAAGGAATGTTAGAAAATTCTAAACCACTGAAAGATTTGGTTATTTCCATCGAACATGGCGGCGAACAGGTAAACTAGGAATTTGCTGATTTTTTTTCTTTGGTTGTTTTTTTATTTGCGTCTGAAAAAAAAGGAAATTTAGGAAAATTCCAAATGACACCGTAATAACCCGATGAGCTAATATGGGCATTTTTAGTTTTAATAGGCAACAGTGCCGTTGGGCAGCTTGCTTCTGAGGGCGTTTTTATTTCATGTTCGACTAATAACGAGTTCGATCTAAAGAAAATGACATATTTAAACAATTTACCTGCACGGAACTTTAATCCTTTGTTTATAGCCGCGGTGTCTAAACCATAACTCAAACAAAATTGTGTTTAAATGTTTTCATTTGTAAAACAAATAAAGTGAGGCGAGAACCCAAGCGAGAAACCACATTAAAAACCTATACATAGGCTGGGATTTGCGCTAAACCGTGGTACAAAAGAAAACAATAAAATAGCTAAACCCCCGAATATCATAAGAAACTGATTTAAAGTCTTCGTCAACAATAACATTTAGTTAGTGAAGTTAATGAAGACTTTAGAAAATGATCTTGCTTACATTTGCTTTAGTTTTCCGTTCTCATCTTAAATATTTTATTGAGACCATAAAAGATATTGTATTGTTTTTGGTTTATCAGAGACGAAACCACTATTAGTTTTGATTTGAATAAGTCTTCTTTTTAAAAGTCTCGTTTGCAGTAAGAATTAGAGTCATTTTCGAGAAACTCCCGTGCAAATCAGAAATTACCTCTTTTCTTTTCTTACTGACTTAAAGAAGAACGAGAATTATCATCTACAAAGATCGAAACCTCAAAAACACACGAGGTCTTCCTTTGAAAGATTAATTCAAACCTTCAGTCCTCAAGATTTATAACATCTAGCTTCTTTTTTTGATGTCAATACTTGGTCAGGTAGAAAGGTAGTGAGAATACAGAAAGTCATCAGATCTGCAGCTACTGAGGGATCGGGATATTGTCTTGATGTACAGTCAAATTCTCTCAAATATCGATAAAGAGTAAGGGATTGTTGTAGTCTCAATTATCAGTTAAATTTTTGCTTATTTCTTTAGTTATCAGTTAAAGATTTTAAAAGTTAAAATTTTAGTCCTTTTTTCAGTTCACAGTATATATTGCAGACCTCAAATCTCAGTTATTAGTTACAAAAATGCGTCATCTCTGAGCTCACAGTAAAACGTTTGGCCAATTCTCAGCTATCAATTGAGCCCCATCTGGAGACGATCGCATTTGAATCTTAACGAAGGGCGCAAAACATATGTTTGCGTTTTCCATTACAGTCACCAGCACTGTGGCTTTATTTGTTTGTGTCGCCCTGTAGAATGGACTTTGCTCGTAACTGAACTCTCTTAGCAGATATTGGCTTGAAGTACAAGGCATTGTGTGCAGTCTTAATCCATGGGAAAAACCAAGGGACGTATGAATTTACCACAAACTTAATTACTTTTTCATAAAAACAACAAACTGACAATACCAAAGCCTCGGGCTGTTTTTCTATGCTAGCACAATGAGCTCTTACAATTCCAGTTCAAAACGAAAGAAAAAAAATAAAAACATAGCATCCCTATGGAATCATCTTTGCCGAGTAAGCAAGTAAACGAATCTGTTACTTTTCACAATGTTTCGTAAAGAAACTCTGTTCGTGCACATGTTTATGAGAAGTGATACTGCAATAAAACTTCACGAGTGCTTTGTTAATAAATAGCAGCTGTTAAAAGTTATTCAGCGAAGTGAATAACGTCCGATATCCACTGGGCTACAAACGCAAGAACTCTGATTCCACATGAGATGTAATGTTCTAAAAATTTTAACTACAAACCCTTTTCAGTGATGAACAGTTAATACCGAAAAAGAAGTGCCATTCCCTACCTATCCAAGCTCTTTAGAAACTTGCTTAGCCAATAGAATCCCGAGATAATTAACCGATTATTAGCGATAGGAAACCACTTTTCAGTGAAACTGGTGGCTTCATACTCTGTTAATTTTCTAGTCTTTCGCACTACTTTAAGTGCTGAAATTATTTTGAGAGTTGTTAATCAAGAATTGTATCAACGACCATATTTACTCGAAAGATTGATCGTAAATAACGAGTTGTTTTTTTAAAAACAATGGTTGTCAAAGAGCCTTTGTTGAAATGAAAATATGTCGAGACAACGAAATGTTTTCTTCAAGTAGGGTTGCTAGGCAACGAGTGAAAACTATATTCATGAAAATCCAGCCACTGATAGTTCAGTTAAAATTGTTTCCATCCAAGAAGAAAAAAACTGTGACTTACAGTGACGCTAATTGCTATTTCGAAGCATTTTAACTTAAATATGTCGCTCATTCAGGGCTTGAATGTACTCTTTAACAGTTTGAGAATACTACGAGATATGATCGATTTTTTCATACTTGTCATCATTACAAAAGGCTGTTATGACGATTTATTATCCCACTTATCTCCCGGTCAACGAGTCTCGCATCATAATCGTTAAAGTCTCGCTGAAGTATTTAATACGCAGCACAACACAGACAGCGCCGACTTGGTCTTTTTCGAGCTCGACATTGCGGCGCCGACAGAAACAGTGGAAGCCAGTCCATTAACAGGTTGATTTGTGTTTGAACAGCCGGTTAGCTTATTATTTCACTCCAGAGAGCCCTAATGAACTCTCTTTTATGTGGTGAAATGTGTTCAACAGGTAACAATAACGTAACGGTCAGTGATTGGTTTGTGAAACCACGCAAACATGTCGTATTGTTCAGGGCAAATGTAAAAAGATATTGAATTCGAAGAAAAAGCACGCTACATACAAATACAATTGACTTTTGGTTTTTTCAACTTACAGTAGCGTAGTTGTAGTAAACCAAGCGGGTTCAAAATGAATTGAACAAGTCGAGTTCACCGTTATCTTAAATTTATTTTCAGCAAAAATGTCCGTAATGGTTTGGTTAAAGATAAAAACTGCATTTCATGAAAAGGCTTACATTAAGCTATTTAGACCCAGTAAAAGATGTTTTACCAAGCTTTACACAGCTGTTTTGTTGAGTTCGTGATGTTAGCCGTGTACTGTATTTTTAAGGTTTGTTGGGTGGATTTTCACACCCCTCCACACAAAACACAAGCGCGCTTATAACAGTTATTAGCACGTAAAGGCTGTAATAACGCGCGTAAATTGTTTAATTAACAAGCGAAATGCGCCTAAACATGCAAAGCATTTTAACGTGTGCGCGTTAAATGCAGAGGTGAATGAAACAGCACATAAAATCTACTCAGCAATTTTTAGGACGCAATTACTGAATCTAGGTGCAGTTTCTACAAATAAATTTAAACTCGACAACTGAATCAAAAACTCGCGGCTACCATCATCCTGGAAAATGATTTCATCAAAGCAAAAGTCGATGGAAGTTTCTTAAATAACGCTGACAGAACTAAAAAGCGTTTTAATTTCTCTAATTCAATAATAGGAAAACCAAAACGAGAAAAAATTCATAGCACATCTCTCTTTGGTTTCTTTCCACCGTTTACCAGGTTTTAAAGAAAATGGAGATATTAACAATGCATCTCCTGAAAGTAGAACACGAATAAATTATCACTCGAACAATAGCTTTTATTTAGCGTTTCCTTCTCACTAGGTTACTCACTTATAAACCGCTTGACTTTGTCTGAAACTGTGCAAGCTTTCGATCCTTGGTAAATATATCCGGCGCGAACATCACTATTAACCCATGGTTTTTGATAACTCTATCCAAGCCGGTAAATTCGTCTTTTACTAGACCCGGGCTGTTGTTAACACGTTAATATATTGGCATTCATAAATGGAACATTTCACGGGAGGTCACGCAACTGCGGTCCTCGCTGTAAATTGTTTAACTTAACTGTTTTTCTTCGAAAGAATCAACGCGACCTCGGTTAGAAACTTAACCACTCGCTACCAAACGTTCAAGATGGCGAAACACAGGAGAACCGGCTGTTGATATGTCTCTTCCTCGGAATTCATTTGCGCGCATTTATTTTTGTAGCCGAGACTTTCTATTTTTGCGGCACAGATGTAAAGTTGAAATTGTTTCGCAGGCCCGGAAATTGGCTATAACTGTAAATCCGGGCGAAGAACCCTTAACCCCGTTTGCCACCCGTGAGTTTTTCATCAATCGCATGTGTGCTTAACTGACGCTTCAAAAACAATTTTCTTTGTTAGAGCCTTTTAGATTCCCCAGCTTTTTTCTTCAAAGAAATAAAAAAAGAAAACTTAGTAATCCGGGGTCGCTGTGCGCTTAATCCTGTTTGTGATTTTCTAATGACTGCGTGTTCTAGATGGCGTTCAGTTGTAATCGAACTTTTTCTCGCGGCAGGTGGATTCCGTACCAAGTCAATTTTGTTACGCAAGCTTGAGCACGCATAAAGCTTTACTTTTCCACTACACTCCATTATTTTGGTGGAAATAACTACTCGAGCTTACAAACAAGAGGCACAAATTTTACGATCAATCCGTCGGTAGAAAATATTTGTTAATTCAGGGAAAGATGTAAACCGTTGTCAATGCCCCCTTAAGCAGCACAACCGACTATTGACCTGTCGCCACTTGTTCAAGACTGTGTAAACTGGATTACATTTCGCTAAAATGAAATTTCAGAAGGCAGGATTTTGCTAAGAATAGTCGAAAATGAAACGCACTCGATACCTTAGAAGCGTATAGACACATATAACTGTTTCGAGAAGATATATAAGACAAAACCGGGGTAAACTTTGTAAATATGTACTCTATATTTGAATACGTAATGTTTGATTACAAGATAAACAAGCTTGAAGAGAAAGATATGTCAGTTACGCGAAAATCGTTGCACTCGGAAAACCTTGAAACATATTGGGCAAATTACCTCGAACACTTATCGAAAAAGGTGTTTAAGGGTGTTAATAGCTGCAGAAGAGAAATCGGGATCGCAAAATTAACTCTCTTAATAAATCATAACTTGTAAGTAAACCGCTAGCAGGCTTACCTGAAATCTCCGAGTATTGAATTGTGCGTTCACTTTGCCGTCGTTCAGATCAAAGTTTAGCTTTCAAATGAAGTCGCGAAGTCTCGTTGTTTCGAACTTGCCAGTGTTTCAAGCCGTTTTCGAAACTTTTACGAGTTGATCTACATTCGCTTGCTAGGTGACTAACAAAAAGCCGACAATTACATTGTATTAAGGGATTTCATTGTTTCGTAAGCTGTCGTCACACCTTTTGTATACAATACAAACATGGATTCGTACTACCTAATGTATTCAAATTTGCCACGACCAGTATTAACCACGAATGCTGATATCACGCGATATCAGAACGACTTAGAGTAACAGATGATTCGAACGGCGATATCACAGCGCGCAGGATATATCCGATCAAATTGCGCTCTTAGAAAAAAGCGCGCGAAAAATTACATTTCCATTTCAGCTGGTGGCAGAGGCTACATGTTTACATATTTCGCTAGAATCGGTCTTTTAGTAAAGACGTCCCGTCGTTATAAGCTACAACCAGTTATTTTAGAGCAAATCAATCTTAATTGAAACAAGAAACAAAATTTTCCACTTTCATTATTGCTAAGCTTTGTCACGTTACAAAGTCGCCCGAAAGATCCATTCAACTCGCTGTTGCCTTTAATAGTCTTCTTTGCAATGCAAATTCAGCACCCCGAGCTAAATAATTCCTGTACTCTTGCTTCATGTTTTCAAGAAAATTCGATTTTCTCATGTAGATTAGCCTGTAAACATGTTACTATTGTTACGGGTAAATCTGAGGCATTTCGGTGGAAATCACAATTTTTAATTTACTACAAACCAAAGTTGTTACGATATGGTTAGAAACTCGATATGAGACTTTCTCAAAATGCATTTGATCTCTCGATGGGTTTCCAATTGAAAAACCGTCCTTCATTTTCATGAAGAAAAATATAATCTTTTGCACGTATTGTTAGCATGTACTGTGGAGGGTGAATCAGTGAACCTTGACATATATTTCCACTGCGGATCTGTAAACACTTTTTGAGTTTTGTTTTGGTTTAGATATTATCTCACCATTGTAGCATATTTGAAACGCGCGTTGAAGTCGCATCGTTTTGGTTTCAGTAGCGAATCATGGTGTGATTGTGCGTTTCAACCCGTCTTTCTCACGCATAGAAGAAAAGAATGCTCCCTTTGATATTAATAAAGGGTATTTAGAACCCGCAAAATCCGTTATCTCTTCAATTGTGATAAACCCGAGATAATATAAAACATTACGTGAATGAATTGCCACTTTCATCGGTGATTCGGAAAGGGGCCATAGTTCTATTTCCTGTTGGGTTTCGCGGAAGAAACTGACCGAACAAAAACAGTTACATTGATATCGCAAAACTATTCCGCGAATTTCAAGCTCTAATATTTCCCTTCGCTGGCGTCTAATTGACCTGCAGCTGTTGGTATGTCGGCTAGAAATAACTCAACTATGTCGTTAAAGCATTTAGAGAGAAATACTTCTTAGACAGAGCTTGACTACACAATCGCTTCGGGGCAGTTTCTGGCTGTGTGCTTCGCTTTGTAAATTCAACAAGAGAATGCATTTTTGTAAAGGTTACAATAAGAGGTGCCATTATTCTTAAGCCCTTTATTTCGTCTTATGTCAATCAATACTGGACTAAATGAATCCTTTTTCAATACTCAGTGTAGTGTAAAAGGTTTCGTGAGGCTAGGCGGAGAACAAAAATAGACTACTACGTTTAGCACGAACCAGTTTGCACCACCTCAAATCCCGGAATCCCAAGAACAACTGCGGCTAAACACTAATATCAGTTCGTGTTCCAAAAACGGAAATCTCATAATCTTCGATAAGCCGTCTCCATAGAAGTTACTATAAGTTTGAAGTATTACTTTATCACAAACACGTGACGCCAGGTTAAACCTTGAACCTATGCAATGGATTGATGCAAATTTCAACACCCTTGTTTTCATATCAATGACTTGATAAAACTATGTATTTCTATTTACATCTTAAATGGAAAATAAATTATTTCCAGACAGCTGGAAGATTAAAAAAGGGCTCAACCTTTGCGTTTTTTCTTATGGGGCGCCACAACAGAACTGTTTTGTGTGTACACGCATCATTACATTTCAAGGGGGCTGACCCAAAAGAGATTATTAAATGAAAATGGCGGCACTCCAAAAGAACAGCCATGGAGACCAAGGTTATAATTAGCCCTTTCACCCTTCGAGAAATTTTTTTCAAAAAAAATTATAATATTTCGCATTGTAGCACGCAATTCTAGCTCTTTCACCAGTGTATTATTTTAGGGAAGGAGGATGCCTAACTGAAAATTTCGTCAAATTTCGTCTAATTTCTAAAACATGGAAATTTTGTGAACGGCACTCCCGAAATGTTTACCACCTAGTCGTACAGTAAATTCTTCTACAATTCTTTAAGCAGATAGCATTATATTGTGTTCACGATTGATGTGATTTCAAAGGTTTCTACTGGTCCCTTTGCTAGTTAATATTTCCCGTTGTTTTGCAACTGAAAGTTAACAAAAATTTTCCGTCATAAACACACAATAAATTATCAGTTCGACTTTGGATCAATATTATTAGCACCTTATGTAACATTTTGCCGAGACATGCTCCAACTACTTTTATCTGCCGCCAGGATGATTCTTGCCAGTCACGGCGGCCGCCACAGATCTCAAATAAAAATATTTACCCTTAAAGTCGTATTTAGTTGTTTCAAATTTTGACGATATTTGCCCGCGCGAAAACCACCATCGAAAAATGGCATGCTGAAAGAGTGCCAAGATTCATTAATAAAATTCCTGTCATAGTTACATCACAGGTTATCAAAGCGTGTTATAAGAGTTTGTATGGATTTGGAATTCAATCGAAAGATGTGCCATTATTCCGTCGAAAAGCTACGTTGTTTAAATTCAAAACGATACCTTCTGTATTTCTCCTATCTTTCTGGCGCTTTATTGGCTATCGGCAGCAGGGCTGCAGGTTTCGATTTTCAAGTTAAATTTACCGTTTTGAAGGAAAGTTGTGCTATCTTTCGATCGAATTTCCCATCCATACAAACTTCTACAAAACGCTTGGATTTTCCGTCATGATATATCTTATGTAGAATCGGTAATATAATTCGATAAAAGTCGCTATTTTTACTTTCGTCTATGGTGTATAAATATGTATGCAAGAACTGTACCATACCAACCTCAAGAGACGTCAGATTCTGTAGAAATTACAGATTTCCCTAGGTTTTTTTTTGTAGTAGAAATTTCCGTCATAGTTCAGTATATCTTTTATAGAACCATATATATTACCGGACAAAAAAAAAATTTGCTCATTTACCGATGTCCATGGCAACTATATAAGATTACGCAAGAAGTCATTAGCAATCCAGAGTGTCTGCAAAAATTGCAAATTTTTTCCTCCGAGCCTTTTTAGGAACATTTCTGTGGCTAAGAGCAAGATCTCTTGAATGATCAACTTGAGTTATGAACATGGATTAGTTACTAAATCCGAATATTTCCAGATTTGTTTATTTAACTGTTAGTTTCTTTATCTTGTTGTTTTCGTTTTATATTATCTCGAGGATTTTACTAATTCAAATATCCGTCTGTTGGCGTTTTTTGAGAAACCCGTAAATATCATGGAATGTTCCTATTTTTAGAAAAATTAAGTATTTCAATTCCATTGCAAGGTGGTCTTAAGCGATCAGGAAATGCACATGATTAAGAATTAATCTTACACAAGCGCAGAAAAGCTTTTTAGATTATGCACAGATAACAGTAGTACTTGCAAACCTCTTTGTAATACGGACACTAAAGATGCCCTGAATTGACTCTCCGTTTAATGGAGGTGACTGTCTTAGAGGGTCGGCATGGAAGTGCATGCCTAAGTCACAGCAATCAGTCAAAAATTCCAGTTTACTTCTCAACTACCAATAAATTTTTCATATCTCAGAATCTCAGCTGGCCGTTAAAAGCGCCTTATTTCTCATCCAGACCTAATTGTTGTTGAGGTAGAGGTTGCAAGAATTTTGGCTTATTAGTCTGGAACCAATTGAGCTGTCTGGCCGTAATGTAAAACTGTCCGCATTGTGAGGTTCGACTGCTGCCGGCATATGTGTTAGACTGGACTAAATTTTTCTTTAACATTTCGCAGTTACGTAATCGCATGGTTAAGTGATATCTTACGTTATGGACGATCCAAATATCATCAACATTTAAAAATAATATGTACATGCCGGTTTTTTAGGTTTTATTGTCAGCCAAAAATGTTGAAGAATACTGCTCTCCAAAGGAAATGTTTTACGCTCGCCTCCCTTGTAGTGGCTTTGATGTATTGCCACCTTAGCACCTTCAATTGTTTACTTTTAGAATTTACTAATATGATATTGAGGTCATTGAACGTCTAGCAACGAAGACAGAATGTCTTGCAGCACCAAAACATGGGCAAGAAAACGTACATGTATGACAATTAACATTATATTTAGGAAAACTCAATTACTTCGAGTTTACGAAGGGCTTGCATTCAAATTGTACCCAAAATGTTACGCCTGTGATCGCCCGTGAACCAGTTTACAGCTTTTATTTACAACTTTTTGTAATTTGTCAAAGCTTTTCTCTTTGTTTAAGTCAAGGTTGCTTGTAACAGTGTAAGCACTTCCTTTTCAGCTGGGACACTCAAAGAACAGGAAGAAAATTTACTTTCGCATCGTGTTCAGTATCCTATTGTTTGTGTGGATTGCCAAACAGTCTTCAAAATGTTCTCAGTCAAGTCCTAGGTCATTATCTTTTATTATGTCTCGTCTGACCTGAGCTTAAGTTTTTATTTCAAGTTTTCGACCTTAGATGTTAGCTTGCAAATTTTAATTATACAACTTACTGTGGGATAATCAACTTACGCCCACAAAACTACATTTTGTCATTTAGATGCCTAAAATATAACTGCAGCAAAGTTCAAATTGTCTCTGAACCAACAATATGATTAAGACCCTGGGCAGACACCATTCATAATCTGCAAACCAAAACATCTTAATATTGCAGAGATTATTTCACGCTTGGCTCGGTCACTAGTGGTCAATGAAGAAACTAGCCTGCGGCAATGCTAAACATAAGCCAGCAAGGAAATCAAGTTATCTTCGGCTTAATTGATCACAGTTTCGTTCTATAAGGGAAACAACATGATAGAAACTACAAGCCACGAAAATCATAAATCTGTTTGTTAAAAATCATCTACTTTGAAAAGATGCGCTTCAATGGAAAAGATCACGCGCAATTATTGTGTACATGTGCGTGTTCAAATAGTGTACGTGAGGTCAGGGATTCCACACGCGTGCATGGAAAACCAATATCAAACATTTCCTTCAGAAGATAATTTCCCAGAAATTTATATTCCTTAAACTCGAGACCACAGGCGGGAGATTTTGGTGAGTAGTAGGCGTGACATTTATGCATTAAGGCACGGAAACTTTGATACCCGGTGATTTTAGCGCAAGTTTTTCAGTACTGACTCAACATTACCTTGATTCAGAGAGACTATGCTAAAGGCGCTAAAATATGGCGATGGTGAATGTATCGGTTAGTTGCATTCCATTGCATGGTCAACGAAACATGCATTATATAACATTTCCCGCGGAAGCCTCGCCAGCTAGTGTTAAACAAGATTGCGCTCCACAGAAAAGAGTCCGAGTCGCTAGTCGCGTTGGGCAACAAATTACACATCTGTAGGTCTGCGAACCCGTCGTCGTTCTACTTTGAAATAAACGGAGAACTAAACTGCTCTCGGGTATCTCAAATTAGACTATATATTCACTTCAGCTTAAATTGCTTACTAGGACGTTGAGACTTATATAACCATGAACGTATAAAAGCATGAACTGTGACCTGCATGTCTGCACAAGATGCCAATTTTGATGTCGGAAGATGTAAATCTACCTGTGAAATTTTCAAATAAAAGCTACTGAGCAGTTACTTTTACGTGTTACTGTTCGCTGTGCTACAAAGGGCGGCTTTAATGCTTACATCACGGGGATGAAGCTCTACTATAACCCTACTGCGAAACAATATTCTTACCGCGGGTTGATCTTGGATGCATGAAACCCTAGTTGGTAACCATAGAAATGCAAGCTACTGAGCGGTACTCTCATGTGGTACTGTTTATCATTGTGCTGTACAAGGTGGTTCTAACATTAAAGTCTGTGGATGAAACCCTAGTGTGTGACCATTCAAATGAAAGCTACTGAGCAGTATTTTCATGTGGTACTGTTTGTTATGCTGTACCAGGTGGTTGTAACATTTAAGCCAGTGAATGAAATCCTAGTGTTTTACCATTTAAATGAAAGATATTGCGCATTACTTTTGCACTGTGCTGTTTATCATAGTGCACTAAGTTTTTCTAACTTTTAAGTTTGCGGATAATGCCATAGCATGTGACCATTCAAACGATAGTTTTTAAGTAGTACCTTTAAGTAGTAGGCCGACAGTTTGACCCTGTGAATAATAATTAAGTAAAGAATCGTTCTCAAACCAAATGAGCGCTAGAATACAGTATCTTCTTTTAGGGCTGGCGCACAGTCCGTACAAGGTGGCACTCCCTTTCTGAACCATTGCATGAATGAACCTCTTCAGCATGACCGCGCATAGTATTGTTAAAACCATTGACGACTGAGTGTATTTTTGTGGCAGTGTTTGTATTACACTACAAAATGTAAATCTTGAAATGAAAGAAATTGGTGTACGTACTTGGTACACCTTCATGGAACTGTTTTTGAATGGAAAGATGTTTATAGGTGTGACCTGAGGTAGTGATTTCGTCGCTCGCTACGACTCATTGCAAAGCCAATAACAAAACAACAACAAAGGAGCCCGTTGATGTTTGTTTCAAAAGTAACCCACACGGATTGATATTCTGTTGTTCTGTGGTAAACCACCTTCATTATTTGCACAGACATATAGAAACGCCACTTCACAAGCTGGATCTCCGCCAATTCAAAGTCTCGAATCTTTGGAAAGAGCAATAAAATTTAAATTCCTTTTCTCTGAATAGTTTTCATTCCCACTAAGAAGCAAACCAAGCTAAAGGCTGGTGATTTATCTTTAGTTTATGACCATTCAGATGAAAGCCCTCCAGCAGTATTTTCACGAGGCATAGAGTGTTTATCATACTATACAAGACGGTAGTTGTAACTCTTTAGTTCACAGTGAATGAAACCCAAGTGTGTCAGAATTGATTCATATGGAAAATTATTTCATGTTCATGCAGCTTAGAACAAGTCATTATATTCTGTATGTGGTATTCTCTTCAAGTCTATGCGACAATCCTGAAAACGAAACGTGCTGCTGCGGTTTATTTCGTTGCACTAAGGGTACGGCCTGTTAAGTGTGTTACTTTTATGCGCTACTGTTAATTACGCGGTGTACAAAGTGGTTCTAGCTTTAACGTTCGTGGAGGAAACCCTAGTGTGTGACCATTCAAATGAAAGCTATTGAGCAGTACCATCATGTTGTGCTGTTTATTATCCTGTGCGAAGTGGTTCTTTTTGTGGATGAAAACCTAGTGTTTGACTATTCACGATCAAAAGAAAGCGCTCAAGCATTGCGTTCATGTGCAACTGTTTTACTTTGCCGCTGTACGTTTAACGTCGCGTCCATGAAACCTTTACTTAATTCAAATACAATTTTTTGAGCATTACCTTTATGTACAGTCGTTTGTTTTTGGGAATTTTGCCAAATGCAAAATGATTTATGACCTACTGCTTTAGCTGTTTTATGATTTCAACGTGTTACGGAAGTTGCTTCAGGGACCATTTTTTGGGGGTAAGGCAACTTCTTACTACAAACAAATTTCTGAAATTTATGACGAAAATTGCGTGCGAACATTTTTCAACACGACATGTAGGACGGTATACTGTTGTTTCCGACCCCCAATTTACGAAAGGAACCCGCGCTTCGGAGCAGCTCAGTGAACCGAGGGTCGGTATGTTATGTAAACGCTGGCACAACATTGTGGTCCTTTAATGCAACTGTCGAAAATGAAACCACAAAACCAAATACGAAAATGTGAAGAAAAGCATAGTGACGAAGTCTCGTTGAACCGTAAATCCAGCGAGATATGGCGAGATAGCAATCTTGACATTTATTTTTATTTTTAGCAACACTGCACAATTGATTAAAATCATGAATAGGGAAAAGAATGGAACGTGAGGTGCGTGGGTGGAACATAACGGGCCAAGCCGGGTCATTTGACGTATTCTATTCAACGTGGAACACTTGGGATATCACGATTACATGAGTTTGAATGAAAAACCGTTTATGAATTATGAATACGTGTATCATGTAGGAGTACTGTTAAAGTTCTGCTAGGAAAAGATCTCATGTTTCCACTCACGTATTCTACGCTCAGGCTCAATCTATTCTAAAACAACAAAACTTCTGTAAGCTGAACCGGTGTGTACAGCTTTGTGAAGGCGGATCGCGTTCTTTGTAAAGGTCGTCACATTTTCGCATTGTTTTCAATTTTTGGGAATGATGATTATATATAAATGCTATTTAAAACTACTACAAAGGGAAGAATATAATTTACTCTATCATGACCAGGTAGTGTTTGTGTACTAAATCGGATCACCTCTATAAAAAGAAGTATATATAAGTATGGAGTTAAGCTTAAGGCGAATTGTTACATGTTTTCAGGCATTATTTTAAATCGATCTTTGGTATAGTATTTCATGTTAGCAAAATAACTTTATTACAAGTGCTAAACTTGAACCGAAACCACACTATCGAAACTTGGAAGACTATCATTCAACATAATCAGAATTTCGGCGGTCTGTAATAAAATATGTTTGTTTTGATGAATTGTCGAGTCAACAAATTGAGTGAGACTCCAAAATAAAAAAAGCAGGCTTTTTCTCGTCCTTCCGTAAACTTCACGTCACCGTGGGTGATAATGTCCGCGAGGAAATGAAGAAAGTACTGAGTCAGAAATAGAGAAATTGTTATTTGGAAAAGTTAATCAAATTTTGGTCAACCCATAGCAAAATCTTTTTCGAAAAGCAGTCGACATTGTTTCAAGAACGTCACTTGAAAACGTTTCAATATCTATATCAAACAGATGATCAACTAATGCTGTCGACGGAACCAAACTTTGATTGGTGTATTGGGCCAATAAATAAGTAAACGTTGTCAACGTCTTCGTCGTTTTTATGAAAAATAAGCGCGCTTACCTTTTCATGGAATGATTGAAGACGACGTCAACTGACCAAGACATGTGTAACCATTCAAAAACTTCCACTGAGAACGTACTTTAATTAAAATTTGTCAATTTATGCTCTGTTAGGATTAACCGGAAGTGATGGCCAGAAACGTTAGCTGTTCGTGTTAACCATGCCCATCATGCACTGCGCACGGTTTATTACCCAAATTGGCGACAAATTTCAAAGTTAAAATTACACAGGATTGATGTAAGCTTCATCTTATGGTTTCATGATGGCAATCCTAGTATAAATACGACTAAGCTATGGTTGTGCTCTGGAATTGATCATGTCCAAGCGTGCCTTCTTCAGATGGTGTTCGGGTCCTGGCTCTTACGTGAGGTTAACATCCGTTTCAGTGTGGATTCTGACAGCCCGATTCAGATCTGCTCATGTAGGGGTCAAAGGTAGCTGAGAGAAAGCTGAAGATGTTTTTGAACGCGGAGAGGCTGTTTCCGCATGATGTCACGACAGCCATATTGGTGTACCAAACCAATCCTGTACGATTTGAACTCTTTTCCTTTGTACAAACAATTTCTTTTGTCCAATAAATTTGCCTGGCTGTCTGCCACGGGAGTGAAAACTCTCTCTTGAGCGAAACTGAACCTCAGTTATCTATAAAAGCCTCATATTCTTTTAAAAGCAAGAAAAGAGATTTGCAAAAGCATGCTCGAAATGGGACTCAAACATGCAAGGTAGCAAAATGAGGAACACTGTATAACAACGATCGTTGGCCGGTGTCAGATGGAAACAGATATGTTAAAATGTGGAGCTTGCTTTTTTAGAATGCCTTTGGAATTAACAAATTGACATCAATTTGTGTTTTTAGGATTACAAGAAGGCAGAAATTGTATATTCATGTGTCTGTCTGCTTATTGAGTATGAAAATTAGCCAGAGAGCGCGCGAGAATTTCTGCCGTTGTTGTGAAAAAACGCTATCTATCATTTAGTTAGGGCTCACAATACCTGCTCCATGAACCAATTAATGGACGAGTTTGTGTAAAATGTCATAATTTATCAGTGGGTTGTCGTTGTTGAAGGCAGAATCGTTCGTTAATTGCTAATTTCTTGAGACACCAATAGAACATGACGGGTTTTGATAATCAAATTTTCCTGCATTTCGAACAGTGAGATTTGGATGATAACTAGTGCGGTTGTGTATGAGAAGTGCTATCAGAATTTAAAGGAGTTCAGTCACAGCAAAATGAGTTAATTTTGGCCACGTACAAAAAGACTTCTAAATCGAGGGAACCTGAAAATAGTAGTTTACTAAGATAGGAAAACACCAAAGAGATAATAATAAACCATAAAGGAACAAGGATGATTAACGATGGAGAAGATTGACACGGATTACTAACTAAAAACTTAGACTAAACTTTTCAAGATGAGCAAACCATGACGTAGCTCCTTTAAGCAATCATTCTCTGTTTCAAACCCAACTACTCTCTTGACTTATCTCCAAGGTCTATCACGAATCAAACTATCCTTTTTCTTGTTAACTGCAAGTTGTAAAGAACCTGTGAATAACACTGTCTTCTCTAGACTACAAAATAAAGGTACAGACATTTGGAGACTACTGAACCTTATTTTGTTATTGTCAACCGTTAACTGCACTCTTCTTGTAGCTGATTTAATGGTAATTTTTAATTAAACTCGTTATGCTAATTATCATGTTCAAATCGGGTAAAATTGTTTCCTAATAATTTTTGAAAACTTCGGATACTTCAAAATCGTTTGTTTGCTACGGAAGGCAAACGGCCTGTGTTATTAATTTCCCTGATTATTATTAAGCTGTCTCTACCTATTTGATTTTATTATTAAGTAAATGTATTCAAGCCTGACATTTCATACTAACAAAGTTCGTAAAAAAGACACCGTTACGAACAATCTATCATCAATAAAGCCAGATGATCTCATTACTGAGATGCAATAAAATTATGGGAGTCTGTTTCTGTGAGGCGTAAGTAAAATTACGTTACGAGAAAGCACAACACAAAATTCTGACGATCACGCCTTTGGTAATTTTATGTGGCAGTTCGGAACTTATTATCTTATATCACCTAGTGAATAGTTCAGATACATTACTAATGTATCTGTTGGTAACAACAACTTGCACTTATTATATCTGTGATTGTGTATTTTTGTATCAGGCATGAGACATTTGCACCGATAAAAATATGGCGTTTCTTTTTGACAATAGATTTTAGTTGCAATAGCTTGTTATGGTAAAAACAGGTTTTTTTTTGTCAACTCGTATATCATTCGCGCCTTGACTGGCTTTTTATTTATTTGGGTCATTTAAGACTATAAACAACAATTCAGTTTGCAATCCTATACGTTTATGAAATAATAATTTATTACGGTTTTGTCAGTTCTATACAGGTCCGCGAAGACATTTCTGTTCTCCAGTCGAATTTGAAAAGAACACACTAAGTGAATTATCTCCCTCAACATATAAAATAAGTACTCGTGACAGTGTATAAATTTACTGTTATTTCAAACCCAGCTATTCTACGAAACTGATATGTTTTCTTAATTCTTTTATACTAACACGATGACAAGCTAGGAACCAACTCGTCAGTTGTGTTCATTTTTAATATCACGTTCTTTACTTTTACGAGTTAACCTGATTGTAAACGGTTCTATATTCTTTGATACATTTATGAAACCTAGTTATTTTAATATTTTAATACTCAGTGACTCCGGTAAATCGTCTTATAGATGAATTGGAGATTTAACCGAGATTCAGTTAAATTAAATTTTAAATCATCTCGTGCATTTGTTTCTGCGAAATCTTTTGTTATTTATATCGTTGTCAAATCGTATATTATTCCTTAAAGCTTGATGCGCCTCCAATTCAATCTTTCGTAATTTTCACACCACATGATTCCAATGTCTCTGCTGGCTTTATGCCGTCAAAAATGTCGATAATTTCAAAGTATAGTTCGTATTAAGATAGTTCGTATTAAACAATTACAAATGATTTTTGAGCAATTACGGAGGAGTACTGAATCAATTTAATTCATCTTACTCGTTTAAGTTATT
This sequence comes from Orbicella faveolata, assembly GCF_042242905.1. Taxonomy (NCBI): domain Eukaryota; kingdom Metazoa; phylum Cnidaria; class Anthozoa; order Scleractinia; family Merulinidae; genus Orbicella; species Orbicella faveolata. The sequence continues at coordinate 2,573,745 of NW_028301555.1, forward strand.
ACCGTTTGTTCAGATAATGTGTTTTTCCGGTCAGGAAAACAAAACGTTCGGATATTTTCATTTACCAAGCGCTTTCTTATTTACTCTTGTAATAAGACGAAGGGCGTTAGAAAATCAATTTTGGAAATGCTCGTGATGGTGTTTGAGAGCTTATTTTCCGCTTCTTTAGTTTTGCGACGATATTTAATAATTGCGCTTTAACTAGTCGGCTTAGCCAATTTACCGATGAACAAAATGTTTTTTTTCTTAGGCAAGAAAAAAGATTTATTCCACGTCGTTCCGACCTACATGAAAAAATTCAAAAAGTGATCTTCCAAATATATTATTAGAATATTTCAAAACGGATTCAAACAAGTAGCGGAAACGCTTCCCTTCAACATAACGTATAGAGACAGGTTGCTAATTTTCGATATTATCTATTAATAACAAATCTTATTTAATCTTCGCGAAACGTCTAGTTATTTACTTCCGTTGTGAAACAGAAGTGTTTACTCACGTATTACTTAATCATTTCGATGCAATTAGTTAAAAGAAGGCCTTTAAGGAAGACCTTAACACTGGCGAAAAACCAGAGGGCATCCCAGCCGCCAAATTGAGTCATCTGTTGTATAACGTTATTTCACTTTTAAAGCAAGTGGGCCCGCGATTCACAGTAAGTTATTCTTCTTCATCAGCAGAACTGAATTTAGATTTTAGATCAGTTTTGAAATTATTATTTTCAACAGAAAAGAATTGCACGAGTTGCTGAAATTACACTACGTGTTATGATTTAAAGAAAACCTGCAGTGTAAAAATCCGTTATTTTCGCTTACTGACTTTGTAAATCAGTCAACACAACCATTCTTAAGAAAATCTGAAAAAAAAAACTGCACTTGAATTATTTCGTCCTTATGAAGCATTTGGAATGGCTTTGCTAGAGCTCATCGCACAAAAATGGAATTCAAAACGGAGAAATTTCTGAAAAGTGAAAACCACTAATTTGCAATGTGTTACTTGAGCTAAATTCATTTACAAGTTTCGACATGTAACAAACGTAAGAAATAAGTTATCAGATAAAAATCTTTCAGAAATGAACTCCGTAAGTAGTTACCACAAAGCTACTTCACATTCTATTCGCAAGATTCTTAAACTTCTATCTTTACTCACAAGCTAAATCTAATATTCCATTGTGCCGCCTCTTCGGATTCGAAAATCACGATTTGTCATATCCTATATTTGTATCCCGCTGGTACTGCATATAGAATGCCTTGGGATATTACATGTAAGAATAAAAATGATTGGATTCTAGTAAATTTTTTCGGGGAAAAAGCAATAACATTGTTGTAGTATATTCCATGATGTTCGTTTCTACTCAGTAATTTCCGTTTTTTCAGTCTTACAGTTGTGGTGTAAATTTAAATCTTTCTGTATAATAGGCACCTTCATTCAGAAACTGCTTCCTTATTCCAGAAAGCTTCACCTCTGCCTTCATCTTCCCTTCACTGTTGCAGTGAAATCCACCGTCAAAACGTTGCCAATTTTCCCACCTTTTGTATATCCAACTTAGATTAAAACCAATAAGCAAATATTATCTACAAAGATAGACTAACTGGGAAAAAAAAACAAGCTTGTCGCTTATCTTTACGACTGTAAGAATAAAATTCGAATATTCATTGTTCGTTTTTATTACTATACATTTCGTTCCTTGTAAGCTTAAGAATTTCCAGAAAATAACCTCTCTTGTGGCGGGGAGCTGATGTTTTTCTCCGTGTCCACCGTATCTTTATTGATATTGTCTGAGAAAATAACATGTTGCTCGTTCTTGGAATATCTATTTGAAAAGTTGCGTAAAATGATTTCTAAACTTCTCATCAATACTTATTGCTTTTGTGTTCTTCAATTCGCCTTTAGTATACTTTGGAAACAACTGATTTCAAGTCAGCTATTCTTTTCTTTAAAATAAACAACCAGTTGAAATGTCAGCTATCAGCCTGCCTTGCTGGGAAATAACCGGCTTGTAACCTCTATCAGGTTTCACCAAATGCACTTATTTCACCAGGTGACTTTAAGACATTAAATAATTTTGCCAAATGCATCTTAAAGGCATGAGAAAATCACAGATGACTTAAAGTTGTTTTTTTACGTTTTCAATTTCCAGCACGTTCAAAACGTCACGCTTCACTTACTGAAAGAAAATGAAAGCAAATTGATTTCGAACAAAACCGTCGTAAATCTCATTCTTTAATGCAATTAACAAGAATGAAAAATAAAGCTTCTGAAAACTAAAAGAACATTCTCCTTTTAAGCCAGCAATTGAAAATTGAAATAATGGCTAAAACACGTGTTTAATTCAGTGTAAAAGGTCTCAGTTATAAGGCATAGAGCTGGGAAGTATTCTGAGATATCACAAGATTAAATTTATCAGTCCCATTTTTTGGGAAAGAGAAGTTTAAAAAACTATGGAAGTCAAACAGACGTGAGAAGAATATTCAAACCAATACAAATATTTTGAGACAAGTGGTTATGAGAAGGTTGGCAAATTATAGAGTCTGCGCAGAAGCTAAAAGAAATAAGCGCATGTTTTCTTTTCGTTTTGAAATCAGCCTTGTTTCAGGCATAATCTTTAATTACCTATAACAACGAAATATCTGAGTTAGGTGATTATGTGAGCCGTAGGAAGATCGGTATCCCTTTTTTAAATCAATACACAAACAAGTATTAAAGTAAAGAGAATTAATTTAATGATCACAAAGATTATTAGCATTAAGGACAATGTAAGGAGCATTGTTCCACCATTTCGCCACACAAACCTTTTCCCAATAACATTGGACAAATAATTTATAATAATTTCTTTTCACTAGAAATTCGGAACATTCACTTATGACTTTAAGCCGTTAAGCAGTATGTTCGTATAGTACGGTTTATTATGCTGAAAATATTCAGTTATATCAAAACTGGTCTTTTCTGCTTTTTTTATTATTAATTTTTGTTTAAAAGAAACGCAACGATTCGAAGTTTAAAAAGTAACGCGTGGCGTATTTATGTACCGTTTATCAATTACAACTGGTGTTTTCCTCCAAACGAAATAGTGAACATTACACATTTTATTAATCACGAGTTGTCGTTAAAAATACAGAGGTTGAAATAATTTACGCTCCGTTGACTGGTTTGTAAGATTGCCTAGACTTAACTTGACAAGATTTGCATTGAATCATCCCTTTAAGAAAACAAAGAACGATATGTTTTTACCTTAGCAAGATTAGATGTCGAATTTAGAAATCAGCTTTGTTAACCCAGCTGAGGAAGCCCCGTCCAAAGCACTTTCATTCACTCACTTCAAAGTCCGTATCACTTGAGAGCAATGAATATTAAATTCAATTTTCGATAATGGAGTAACAGATAAGGAACTTCACTGTCACTTAAACGTTTTTAGGTAATTTCCACGGCTTAGGTATCAAGAAAAACAATCATTTTATGTTCAGCAAACTTGAAAACAATGCCAGTAAATGCCTGTTAACACTTCACTGACGGACATTTCGTCATGCTGTTTACGCAGAGATTTTCGAGCAAATTGCAGTTGTGTTTTTCCTTGAAAAACACAGAGTGGTTTTGTTTCATCTTTTAACCAAACAAGAGGCGTCAGCTCCAATGAAAAGAACAATGGCTTCACGCGCGTTCGTGAAAATGCGAAGCAAATAAAAGAACAAAGGAAATACTGGCTTAGTTTATACACGAAATATTTAAAATTCATCGCCGGCCAGTGGATAATGTGAAAACAGTGAACATAGCCAACGAGCATTTAAACTGGACTAGCAAGATTTTCTAATATCAGACAATCAAGCTACAGTTGAGGTAAACTGCGATACTTTTAATGGGTTTGCTTTTCGCTTTTTTGTTTTTCCTGATCAAGTAATGAAATGAATATCGATTAGTAATGATGAACAGGAGTATTATATGAAAAAAAAGGAAAAGTAATAAGTCTAATATTCTTTAATTGTGGTTGTAAGCTACAAAGACTGTTCCGTTTAATTTATTCTAAAGACGATTCTGTGAGAAGCTGAATCACACGAGTAAAAAATGGATCGAAATAACAAAAATTTGAAGGTAGATTTTTGTGCTTAGCTCTTGGAACGAATCGACTTGATTTCTGAGCACACGATTCTTTGAGAAGTGGAATCACACGAGTAACAAATATAGCGAAATATCACAAATTTGGAGGTCGGTTTTTGTGCTTCTTACAGGGACGAATCGACGTGATTTCTGAGCAGACGATTCTTTGACAAGTGGAATCACACGAGTAACAAATGTAGCGAAATAAATTTGACGGTCGGATTTTGTGGTGCTTAGAGGGACGAATCGACGTGATTTGTTGGCAGCAAAGCTTTTTGAGTGTATTAGTATGCCTTGCGAAGACATTAAGTAGTGAAGAAAATGCTGAGCACAAAGTAGCACGCTGAATAAGGAACTCATTTCAGTGGTATAACTGTGTTTTAAAAAAGAGTTACTCAAGACTACATGCAACGCTAAGACGTGTCGATTCATTTATACACAGTGAAGGTACTTGGTTGTTTGATAATTTGTAGTATCCGCGATTGGCCACCTCTTAACTTTTGTTTTGTTTATGAAAAATTGTTAATAAATGTGAAGCAAAAAAGTAGAAAGAGAAGGTGAGATTGTGAAGTTTGTAGACCTCTGTAGAATGAGGCGTGGGCGTAGTGGGGTGAGGAAGATCAAGCAACAGGATTCAGTGAGCAGCGCTTTCTAGATGTCAGTCTATATTCTTTAAATATAGCCAAATTTGGACAAAAACCACTCTTAACACACACGAAACTTTAACGCAGTAGGTACAGTGTCTGTGGAGAATGAATAATTGATCTTGTGAGTTCCAATTTTCCCTTTGAACCCGCAGGTGAAGTTACTGTTTGTCAAAAGAGTTAAATCCAAGACTACAAGAAGTACTAGGAGCTGAACTGGAATTAAACAAAAAAGGTGTGTAAACTATTATTTTTAGTGAACTAATTACCTTTGCGGGTTCTGGGCTGAATGCGCGTCAATTTTACAATAATGATAATACAAAAAAGTCTATAATTATTTGTGTTAGCTTCACATCTCAAAAAAACATTTACGTTCTATTGTTAATGCCATTCGCAGGGATCAAGATCGATAGGCGGGGTAAATTCAATAAACATTTGCCACTTAGCATAAGTTTTTACCTTACTTTTACATTTGCGCAAAAGCACAGTATTTTGAACATTTGTTATCTTTCTACATGTATATCGGAGGATTGGCGTATCAAATGAGCGGTTTTCATAAGGATCGATACCATGATGCTTGACGACAACAAGCCAACGTGGCAATTTTCGACGTGTTTGCTCGTTCCTGCCTGAACGATATAAAAATTAAAAACTCGACGGTAACCTCCTCGGCCAACTACGATTATCCTAGACGAAACGAAAATAAATTCGTCTTTAAACGCAATAATAATATTATAGTCGTATGCAAGTGTTCACACTTTCAGTAAGGTCACAGATAGTCGAGTGTTTCCAAATAGAGCCGAATACAAACGCTTCAAATTGTCACTACATACCCCAATATATTTTCGTTGAAAGAAAACTCTTTGTTTTTCTAATTTTAAATGAGCAATCAATACGACGGACAACGTTTTCGTCATGTTTCAAGAACATTGATTGTGGAATTTCCTGTCTCAAGATCACACACACACGAGACCTGGGCCTTGAGTAAGAGTGGTGTCAGGCAGGTATAGTAGTAGCTGCTTAGGTACCTTAGGAACAAGCTACTGTTGCGCTAAAAAATCTTCAAGTTTTTTGACAGAGCAGACTTCAACTTCTATCGATTATTTGGCTTCGTCAAGAGTGAACACAAAGCAAAACGTCCTTCCGTTGCTCTGCTAATTTGGAGTCTCAGTTTTGCATTTTTTGGTGAAGGTAGACCAGGAAGGCCTGTCTTCGTTAATTCCTTAAGTAAAGTATTTATTGAAGCCGTATGTGCGTTAAAAAACAAACTTTTCACTGCAAAATTTACCTTTCGGTGCATTTACCCATCCCATAACAAATAATGGCTGAAAACGACTATAATATATGTAATATCCCATTTACTAAGTTAACTTGTGATGGCGAGGAACCTATTGTCTCACTTTCTACAATGAAGAAACTTACTTTAAGGTGTAAATAGTTGGAACGAAAATTAGAATATGTAATGGTATGAATGCGAGGATTTACACTGGAGTGATATTTAAAAATTCTCTTAAAATTAAACGAGCCTTTAGAGCTTTAGGCCAGTGCAAGTTGAAAAAAAATTCCAAACATCACGTTAAATTGCCTAAATGTCTTTCTGGAAATTCTCAAAAAAATTTCTCAATATCGCAAACGTTTTCGAAACATCTGGAAAAACCCTCTAAATATCTTTTAGTTTTGTTTTAAAAGTAAACATATTTTGAATCACTTAGCACAGAGGTCAGCCAAAAAAAGCTGTGAATATTTCTAAATATCCCTAGATTTTCTAAACATTTTAATATTTTCTAAATACCTCGGACAGTTCTAAATATCCGAATATTCGTGGAAAGGCATATATTTAGCACTTCTCCCATTCGTCAACATTATTTGGGGAGAGAAGTAGGAGAGGATCTCTATTTGGCAGCAGCCAAAATGACTTCTGACATTATTGAACAATCAGCTTGTACTACATATCGATCTCCTAACTGTACACTTTTTCAAGAATTTCACATGTACGGGATATATGCATTTTCAAACTAACGTTAAAAGGAACGATGGTTCCTTGCCATGCTTTGGTGTTTAATGACAGACTAAGATCATTGTAGCAAAGAAATTAAAGCGTACTGGAAGATTCTGATCGAGGTTAGGTCATTTTCAAGCAACAGAGCTGTCATTTGAACATAGGATCAGGTAATATTCTATCAGTTCAAAGACTATGTGGAGAAAAGAAATTTCCCATTTTCACAGAATTACTTTATGTAATAGGTTATTTGTAGTAATCTAGAAACGAGTTAGTCATTATTAAGATAATTTCTAGAAGTACTTTTGATGCATATACTAATCCTATTTTGATGAGGTTGAAACTTCTAAAATTTGAAAACATTACCAAACTTAACTGTGACGTACATAAATACAATTCTAGAACTAAGAATGAGTGATTTTTCGATTCTTCCGACAACTAGTGAATAAATATCGTACGCGTTGTTAAGTCGCCTAAACGACTGAATTCTATTATGCTTATAAAGGCGAAATTGTACTTTTAAACAGCTTATTAAAAAAGATAACAAAGTCTGTTCAAAGAAAAGTATAAAGCTCTTTTCTTTCGTACCGAAATGGTAAATTCGCTGATTCATGCATTCAGCTTCTTTGCGGTAATTCAATCTTCAAGTCTTGACTCGGCTCCAGCGTCAGAAATTCCTTAAGCAAAGCAACGTTTGATTGTCGAGTTTTCTGTTTTGAATTTTCGTTTTCTTGGTCTTCGATAAATTGCTCAACTGAAAGAATGACTGCAGACCTTGAAGACATGATTCAGGGGAAGCAGGCCAGCGAAAGTTGTGAACTTCACTTTCGGAAGCCGCGCCGAAAGGCGGGAAAACCAATACGATCTTTTAATTAGTGAGAAATTTCGTTTACGGCCTGTGATTGGTCATAAGATATGTTTTACCAGTGAGAAAAATTGCATGACCAATCAGATTGTTTCTATTCTTTGACATACCGTTTTTTTTTCACTGCTTCGTTTAGAGTAAATCTCAGTACATATAATAAACGGCAATTCTTCTTTGTTTTATGATATTTCAATTACAATTTTCTTCTATCATCAAAAATTGGCAACTAGTGTTTTCTGAGGGAGTTTTGTACCATTTAATTAATTCAAAACAATATATTTTGATTTGTATATCAATACTCTGTCAAACAAACAGGTGAGGCGAATACGAAACAAATCATCAAACTCACGCTGCGGGATATTGTCTTGATGTAACGCTAAATTCTCAGAATTGGCGTTAAAAGAAATGCATGATAACAAGGAAGAAGAACTGATGATTGGAACAAAAGCTCTGTTAAGGATGATGATTAAATTCTTTTTACCGACTTCAAAACGCAATCACAGTGCCGTAATAACGGTGTCAAAGACATCCCGGCCGCACAATTGATATATTACTGCAGCTGTGTTAACACAAAGTGAATTCAAATACGACTTATTGGAGGTGTGACAAATCTCGATGTCGGCCTTTGGTATCAGCCCTCACAGGTGATAAGCCTGTAGAGACTTCAAAGTTGAATGTTTCTCAATGCGTTTCTGGTTGTATGTTAGTTAATCAATCATATTGTACCTGCACCCATACAATAAAGGAGGAAATCATAAAATAGATATTTATAAACAAACCAGTTCAGCTGCGTATACAACGCAGAAAAAAGACAAGAAAATTCTACACAACAAAGAAAAGGAGATTTTTCCTCGCTGATAACGCATGGTGAAGCAGTATAGCTCAGAACAACAACGCTTTTTATTCTGCTCATACTTTGTGACCATGACTGTTAAAACTTAAGGCAGGTAAAGCTTTGAAGAGGATATTACGTCGACCGCAACAGAATTAATGGTAGCTGTATAAGAACTACTTAATCTAATCTGGCCTCAAATCATAGCTTTTTATGAAAATTTTATATGCTCTAAGATCTCGGAAGGATAAGTTCAAAATTCTCAGTAAGCAGTGAAAAGTTGTAAGTAGTGTTTACTGCAATACAAAATGGTTTGGATTGAGATGTATTTCATAACATGTATAGCTCAATTGCTTTTGTTCTGTTATTTTTCAGTGCTTTCATTTCATTACAGATTTCGCTTTCATATTCCACTCAGTAATGAATAGATTTATAGATAGAGATTGTAACGTAGACGCTGTAACCAAGCAGGTCGCGTTATGGTTTCAGTACTGATGTGTAATTTTGAATTCTCTCAACAAAAGATATTGTCTGCTGGAGTTTCGAACTGCTATTATCAGGGCCTATTATTAGATACCTGTGCTTGTGACCAATTTGTAAGGAGTTTCTTCGTGCAGAGCAGAATTTCTCGTAATGAGCTTCAGGTATTCTATTTAGAGCTGTAAAATCCATCAATGCCGTCTTTTCATTACAGATTTCGCTTTGACATTTCAATCAGTAATGAATTGATTCATAGATAGAGACTGTAACTTAGACACTATGACCAAACAGGTTTGGTTTTCTGGTTTCAATACTAATTTGTAATTTTGATTTCTCTCAACAAAAGAAATTGTCTGCTCGAGTTTCGAATTGCATTTATTAGCGAGGCTGATGCCTGCTTTGGCGACTGAATTGTAAGGAGTTTCTTCATGGAAAGCAGAATTTCTCTTAATTACCTGCAGGCATTCTATTTAGAACTGTAAATGCATCAGAGGTACAACTACAAATCGACAAAAAGTTCTAACGTAGATTTGTGTAAAACTCGTGTAATGCCCAAAATAATACCACAAATGCGAGTTCCAGGTTTTCGTATCCTGCTTATAGTTCAAATGGAGTTGCATTCGACGGAAAGCAAAGCTTGAATTGATTTTTAAAAACAAATTCAAGGATATATTAAGAAATATGCTCAGGAAGGTTAGCAGAATTGTCAGTCTTGAGGAAGACATCATATCAACTATGAAAGGAACCTGATAAGCTTGTAATGAAGTGGCCAACGCGAGTCCAACTGTACATGTACCTTCGCTCCCAGAATCAAACCTGAAGTCGATTATTTTGCAAGTTCCTGGATCAAAATGTTAAATCCAAATGGGGGATTTTAAGGAGTATTTCCCATGGTTTTGTTTGTTTGTTTGTTTTTTCTGCATCCTTGGCAAAAGAAAATTATGTTTTAGTTCTTTTATTATGAAGTCAACGTCATCATATTTTAGGAAAGTGCCTAATTTACCTGGTATTGGCTGTAGTTTTTTTTTTTCACAGTCCACCTCCAAAATACTATCATTAATAGCATCGCTCCCTTTCCCGTTTGTTTTCTTTGCAGCACTCATCGCTGAAAACTTGATTTTCTTTTTAATTTCGCTACATCTGTGGAAAAAATGCAAAATTAACTTGACCTTCGATATAGCTTACCTTTCAAAACAGGTAACAAAAAGTCATGCTATTTTCAGTGTCCAATCAAAAACAAGTTTATTATACCCCAGCTCAAGCTTGTCTGTTGAGTATGGTTTTACCCAAGTATCTTTCTCAGAGACAAGTAGAACGACTGAAATGTGATAGTCACCAAACCACGTGAGTAGTCAAGAGTGGTGTCAATCTTAAAAAGAATGAAGTTACAGTTAAACGATTGAAGTTCGGCCGGGACCAACCTTCTTGACAACGTGCAAGCTTTGGAGAGATGTCAGTGTCAGTTAATTTACTGTTGTCAGGAAGTGATTGAGGTTCAGCGGGGACCAACCTAGTCGACAACGTGCATGCTAAGGAGAAGGGTCAGTTTTAAAGTTAAGTTACTGTTGAAAGATTGAGACTCGGCGTGGATTAACTTGGTTCACGTGCTCGCTCAGAAGAGGGGTCATTCTCAAAGGTTAAGGTACTGTTTAAATGATTGAGGTAGCTCAACTCAACCTGAACGATTTAGAGAGGTGTAAGTGTAAGAAACGTAAGTCTGTACTGTTAAATGATTGAGATGCGGCGAAGCCCAATGCCATCCTGTTTAGACTTTGTGGTTGAAGCACGGTGTGGCAGGCACTAGCTTCGCCAACATGCATGCTCTAGATAGAGGTTCAACTTCAACAGAATTTACATTTCCTGAGACTAAATATGGCATGCTGAACCAGACAGCTCAAAACAAACATGCAAAGTCTACTTCCCTTCAAATGTTGCAATTTTGATAACTCGTAATGGGAATAATTTTGTATTCTGTATTTTTCCAGTACTGGAATAGTCCATATAATGGCTGAGCATTCATCAGAAAGTTTTTTCAGGAAAGAGCGCTGCTATTTGACCCTAAGCTAAAGGCAATGTGAATGCAGTCATAATTTGTTGACAATGTTTGGTTTTGAAGAATAAGTGGAATTTTGGCAAATAAAATTGTTCTCAGCAATACCACAGTGACTCAACCGTAGCTTTCTTTTCTTTTTTTTGAAAGACGGACAGTTGTGCAAATGAATTCTGCACGTTATCACTAGTGTTACTTTTTACTATTGGTGTCAATTTGACATTTTTACACATCGATAAAATATCCCTTAGTTAATGAATGAATTTATATGGGAAAGAGAAATTTTATGTTTGTTGAAGTCAAACGTATAACCATTGGAACCTATATATATTACATCAATTACTCCTTTAAATGAAATTCTCGCGTGTGGCAGGAATTCATCTAATGTCTTAAATCTTCCGCCCACGGAAGTTTGTTAAAGTCAAATGTATAACCATTGGAATCTATATTATAGCAATTATTCTTTTAAATGAAATTCTCGCGTGTGACAGGCATTGATCTAATGTCTAAAACCTTCCACCCACGAAAGCAGAACACAACTCTCCAATATCTGGTACCAATTTAAAGACTGGAGCAGGTTGGTTACAGTTGGTGTGAAAACAATACTGTAACCACTGGATTATGTTAAACAAAATCAGCACAATCAAACCACAGAATGTGGTAAAGCATGAACGCGCTTCAGACTGGTGATGTATTGTGGCAATGTGTCCACACGCAAATCTAAAATAGTTTTGATTTACCTCTTGGGCAGTCACGAAATTGACACACATGCAGGCAGCTTTAAAATAAAGGGCTAAAGAACTAGTTTGAGGACAAAAATGCCCTTTACATTTTTATTGATAGCTCAAAAATCATACGAGACTCATTCAATTACTGATTGAGGTGACGTTCTCCTACTAAACTATGACTTCAGATACCTTGAATATGGCACTAGGCTTGACAGTTTATTTTCTCTGCTTTCGATGTGTTTTCACCACCAGTACATACATGCTGTTCAGTTTACTTTTATCTTATCAACTTTTCCTGCGTATCTATAAGTCGTTTTTCTTTTTTCAAAGATACACTGTTTGACAGTTTCACTACATTTTACAGGCAGTACCAGTTTGTTTTTGTGACGGAATCTGGCGCCTAAAGCAAAATGTTGGGTATAAAACTTAAAACTACTGAATCTCCCCGTATTGTTATTAAAGAGAGAGTAACTGTTTAACAAGTATCGACCTATCCCATAAAACAGATTCTTCGCAAGTTGCTAGAACGGGCTGTACCTTGCAATCTCCACAACTTTACGGTCAGTTAGGATTTTGAGTGACACAGCGTACGCTTGGCTGAGCCTCTTCGACGATGCATAATTTTTCTGATGATTTATAATTACTGGATCAGTAGGAAAGTTCTCCTTACCATGCTTAGCTAACTGTGTAATTCACCTTGGGAGAATCTGAATCTTGAGATAATATGTGCCGTCTTTCTTACTGACTTATAATAGAAGATACAATTTTTCTCTCCTTGAAATTCAAACGGTCAAAACTGTGAACATCTAGTAACTCTGAAAACTTCCCTTAGTCCTGTTCAGAGGCAACGAGGTAATAATTAACATGCATAAGATAACGAGAAGTTTAGCTTTGATGTTCCGAATGCAGGTTAGAACAGCGTTCAAGTTTCCCAAGTGAAGTTCTGAAGAGCTATCTGCGTAAAGTAAATCCAGCTGAGGGCGTCTTGCACCCTTCTCCGTCATGCTACATGACCGAAGTTGTAAATGAATATGTACACAAGGAGCCAGACAGGGCGGCTAAATAAACACTAATATCTTTTTCTAAACAAACAACTAATATTCAATGATGTGGTAAACTAACACAGTATGGGAAGCGAATTCACCGTTTCTAAATCGAAATTAGTGTTACTGCAAAATACAGCCCCAGTACGAATGAAAAAGCTCAATGTTACTCATTATTTCGAAATTCAGAACCATTCTACGTGATGAACCAGCTATTAAGAGTAGGAAGAATTCAACGCATTGTATTTCATTGCAGTCAAAGGAGAATAACTATTGACTTTATCCGGCTTTAATTTAGACCACGAATGGACCACGTGGGTCACTGTATTGTGTATGTCGGACAATGTAAAGGGCTTACAATGTAACTACCAAATCTTCATCAAGATTACCGAACTCAAACGAAGCACTCTGTCATGTTATTGTTTCATGCCATGAGTCGTTCGCTTTTTTTCGATTCACTCAGGTTATTCTGAACAGGAACTGAGAAAAAAGAAAACAGTCAATTCCATACGACAAAGGCGATCTTCAGGAACTTTATTGAGTGATAAGTGCGGAGTTAGGAAGAATTTTTATTGCTTTCGTTAAATGGGCTTTATTGTTGAATTTTTAAAGTGTGGAAACAATTTTACACCTTTTGTTTCGTTACACCTTAGCTGAACAAACGCAATTTTACAATTTCGCTTGTGACATTTCTCGTGTCGCACGCATGGCATGAAATACGGCAATTATTCCATTGACACTTTGTATTTACAAGATATCGGCTAAGAATAAGCTCATTTATTGAGCCCGTTCCTGAGAACATCGTAAAGAAATTGAAAACTGTTTTGCTTTTAAACCATTATGAGAAAATTTATGTAAAGGGAAATAAATGTCGTAAAGAAACCAATCAAATTACATGTGTTTGTCGGAAGATCATATCATAGGGATTAAATTATTTTTAAAAGAGTTCTTACTGACTAAACAAACGATAATTTTCAATTTGCGGATCCAAACAAAACGTTCCGGATTTGAAGCATTTTTTTATAGGCTTAAATTCAACTTGGTCATCATTTATCGTTTTTCACAATTTTTCTTCCTTTCTTCACAATGCCTAACTTGAGAATATTTAGATCACTTCAAATTTACAGATGTTGATGTTACAATAATTTCTGCGACTTCCAAATTTCAGGTTTGACTGGTATGGCGAGAAACTCCAACACTGGGTCATTCATCGTTCATTTGTTTAACTCGTATTAACAATGTCTTTAAAAAGGTGCGAATGCCGCTTTCTAGTTTACAAAGTAGGAAAATTAAAACCCCTTCGGCAATATGGTTTCCTTGAATTCAGAAAAAAAGGTTCTAATTTACAAGTTTTAATTACATATTCTCTTTTATATCTACCGCACATCGCCTTCTTCTACAAAGCCTGTGGTAATATAGGCCTGTCGGCTCTCAGGTCTTTATTTATGTCTTAATTTATATTTAACGATACTAGCAGCACAGAGGCTTTTTATAAACATAGCTGATAAAGAGGTGAAATCGTCTTAAATTATTAGCATCTTCTTTTGAACGTAGTGTTTCAAAATGACTTATTGTTTTTTTATAAACGTAATTTTCTACCCCTATCTTATCGGACTAGACTCAACTTTAACTGATCAATAAAAATTTCCCGGCTCATTGTTCAATCGGCTTCCAAATTTGCAAAAGATCTTCAAAACGAACGCTAGTTTCGTCGATGCGGTTGATATCCAAAGACAAATTCGAATACACCGAAAACGCCGTGGAAAACTTTCCAAGAACTGAACAACGAATGTCAGCTGAAAGCTCTGGCCCATGTGCTGAGCAATTATTGTCGTCTCAGTTTTAGTTTCAAGTTTGACGAATTCTAAAACCCCTGAGGGCTAATTTGAGGTAATTATCACATCAAAGAAAAATAGGAGATATACATTCAGTTGAGGCGCTTCAGTCTTTTTGTTTCCAGATACAAAGACAGGTGAATTTGAACCTGTTTTAGTCTAAGCTCGAAATGTAAATTCCCCTTACCGTTTTTCAGACATTTGTGTTAATGCTAATACTGAGAATATGGTTATAAATCAGGTCAATATCTCCTAGTTGATAATTTTCGTTATTCTCATAAGCCGTCTGTTTGGCAATGTATTGGGTTCGTAGGGAGAAAATACGTTTTCATCACTCTGAACAACGGACATTTTAACCTGATTTAACTGAGTTTCGAATGACTTCGAAAATGGACTTACACAAAAACACAATAGCCGAGCCATAAACGGGCATATTTAAAAGCCAAATAGCTATCAAATATCCGTATGCACTTAACTGCGAATGCAGTAAATTCAATTTCAAACTTCACTTCCGCGAAGATAAAATTCAGGTACAGGCAGGGCTAGTATTCTGTAGCAACAAAACCACGCGTCGAGGCAACTGTGTTAGATCGATGAAAAAATGATAACGCGCGTTTTTGTTAAACACTCGTAAAATTTAGAATAGAAATGAATGAGTTGTCATCTTCTTGGCACCTGCTCGTAAACTTTGTCTCTTTCGCGACAGCTCTGACAATCAACTTACTTAAGTTATTAAGAAAGCAATTATTACAGAAATCCAGCTTCCGAAGTTAATGAAATTTCGCTCTAAGGTTGACATTACTGTTCTCGGCCAAGCAAAGTAACGCATTAACAAGCAAGCGAAGATTAGCCATTTTAAAGGCTCTTTTCATACCTATTGTCTCTATTAGTCTTTACGATGAATTCTTAACAGCGCTGTTTTAGATCAATGCGCCAACGTTACTACATCCAACCAGCCAGCGGTCTAATAAGGCGGGAACGTATTAAAAGCCACACACATCGACTATTCAGTACGTTTGCCCCGGCGTGAACGAAACATGAACACTGTGCAATTTTTCTTATCCCTTTAGCGTGTGCATCTCTATTCTCACTGGGTATTTGGCGGGATTTCTGCGCAGCTGCTATTGAAAGAGGTAAGCTAAAATTGTTCAATCGATTAATCCCCTGCCATGTCGTGACTTAGCGCGTGAGGACGTTTTACAATCGATTCATCATGATCTTGATCGTCATCTGCAATGAGTACAATTAATGACATTATTTTTATTTCAAGTTTTAGCGGAACGCACGTACATCGGTCGCTAATTCAATTCAAGGGGAGTTCAAGAAAGAGAAGGTGTAGATTCTAACCAGAACAGCAAGGTACTTTCCACTGATCAGTTTCAAACCTATTTGAGGGAAAAACAAAGTACAACTTTTTGTAATTGTAGTACTACACATTCATAAATATTTAGCAAATGGTAGTTTTTCTAGAAATTGCCTTTTCACGAAGGGGTTGGATAAGTCTCGACTCAAGTTGTCTTGGTTCAAAATTTCAGGAAAAGCGACTTGATCAAAGTGGCTCTTATTCCAAGCACACCATAGCTAAGATTTTAGAAAAGCTATTTTAAATTTATTTCACTTCCAACCCAATTGGAATAGAAAATAGTTTATTCGTACACCTGTAGTCTGTTGATTTACTTTACGCAACAAAATTGCGAAGACCTTGCGAGATAATAACGGCTACAAATTGCTGAAGAAATAATTTGCAATAATTGCCAGATTAAGTTTTTTAAATTATCAATTATAAACGAAATCCTGTTTTCCTGAAAATTCTATCATGTACATTTCATAAAAAAAAACTAAAATCGCACACATTTGAAATGTCATGTCTAACATTTAACTTTTGGACTTTTAAAAGAGTTCTTTCTAACACGGCAGAACAGAATTTCGTGACTTCTGTATATTTTAGTCCCAAAAAGACGGCATAAAGTTTGCGTGCTGAGAGGACAATAAAAACCGAGCTAAAAGCCGCAGAAATGGCCAAAAGTCAATTGAGAATTAATCATTTTCAGATATTACTGTTAAGACTAGAAGCAATGTAAACTTATCTATTCAAAATGTGACGATATTTCACACCATTAAGTATCTCAGCCACCATCAATAAAAGCAACTTGCGATTTCGTTTAGCGATCGTGCGAAACTGGCCGTAAACCTTCCAATCGCTTGCATTTTAAGCGGTTCGGCTGGACTGAGCTGCAAAGGCGGTCTTTGTTCAAAATCATTACTTTACTGTGTTTGTATTCTTTCAGTTGTCCCATCGTGACAAAATTAAACAACAAATTTACGCATGAAATTTGCTTGTTTTGCGTAAATATAAAGGAAACAGCTCACAATATGACTAATCAACGCCTTAGATTACCACGATTTTATGCGCATCGGAACACAAACAGAATAAAGCACGCTACTTTTCGCTCTTTAGCGTAAAGTCGCTTTCAAAAGTCGAGTGGTCAAAATTTATAATTAATTTTCGTGAGTGTTATCATGAAGGATCTCTAAACAAGATAACAGTTCTTGTAATAAAATGATTTGTGCTCTGCTATAAAGCGGCGATGTATGTGTACTTAATCTGCTCGCGTTGAGAATTAGCCGCTAGGCCGGAAAGAAAACAACAAAATCCGCGATAAAACGAAAGGCAATAGGCGAGCGATGGTTGTTTAAGCCGTTGACAATGCGACGTACTAATTTCAATTACTTTTGCGGATCACAATAAAGAGGCGCATTTTGCATAAAGTTAATTTTGCTCAACCATTTTACAAATACTTGCGATTCTCGAGGTCTCGCTCGACCAGGCATTCTTAACATTGTGAATGAGTTTGATGTCTTAACAGAGAAAACTCTTCTCGCATATTCACTGCTTGTACTCAACTCGAAATGCTCCTTTGCAAGCAATTTTTTTTGAAAAAAAGAGAAAACAAACTTTCGTATTTCTCGGGGGCAACAAGCAAAGCTGTTTAAATAAAAATTATTTCTAATAATCCCCTCGCGAGTATTAATTGCTAGCTCTCGTTTCAGGCTGATATTTACCGTGAAAGGTTTTCTTGGAAGTTTGCGTGTTCTTTCTTCGTTCACTTCATCGTATTTATAACGCTGTCTGAAGATTCGATCTATATCTGCATGGTTAAGTGTTATTCTAGGCGTTTTGTCGCATCTCATCCCACCAAAATGTACACAGTTTGCCCCCAAAAGAGTTCTTTTAATTTAATATTGAAGCTGATAATTTGCATTACTGTATGTAGATGTCTGGCTGTGATCAAGATTACTAGCTACTGCATGTTATGTGGGCTGAATGAGTGATAAAAAAACCTTGATTTCTTGAACTTGTGTTTTACTCTGTTTTAGGAAAGAACTTGAACTTTACATACCCAAGACGCATCATAAAATGGAGATTTCTCCGTACACAAGAAAGATTAAATTTAAAAGTCAATTGCAACCTTTTGTGAAAAGAAATACATTATAAATTATTTTTGGACGGCTTTCAAAGCAACCACTCCACTTAAAATACACATTGTCTACCTCATTCGAAAGATAGTTCGAATATCTTTCTTTCGGGTGCTTTCTCCAGAAGGTAAGGCGTCTTTTAGGCGCCTAAAAATGACTTACTGAAGATTTTTCTATCTTTTGCGCGTCTGTTTCGTAATGCGTTAAAACCACATGCACGCGAAATTCATTAAAGCGCAGCTTTTGCATCCCCGAAAACCAGTCCGAAAATCGATTTTCCTTTAAAGTTTGAAGTTGTTCAAAGGGATTTTTCTGACGGTCTTTGAATGTCAAGGACCACTGGAACGCTTTGAACGTTGTCAGGTTAAACGAGTTAATTTTGGTAACCTCTCTTAGGCGACGATTTTGAAGCGAACCCATTTAATGTCAGGGTGTTTTACACGAGCACTCGACTGAACGCCACATCAGTTTATTCAGGTATTGTTTTAAATTGTGTTGGTTCCTAATGCAGTGACCAAACAAAAACTGCTGTATTTTCCTACGTGTAATTATCATGTTTTTACTTAAGCCAGAACAAAAGTCAGGAGGGGTTAACTCATGTCATCCAGACATGTAGTTAAGCCTCCGAACACTAAAGATGTTTATCACATTTAATAATTCACCTCGCAGGAGAAGATTTATGGCCTTAAATTTCCGGATATTTCAATTTCCCGGTTGCCTTAAGCGTTTACTTAAACCGACCAAAAACGAAAAATATATCGCTTATGGATATAGAGATATTGACAGAAGAAAAATAAAGTAAAAACTGCGTAGGGTGTACACATGTTTTATTATGACAAGTTTGCTTTTAAGTAAAAATTGCATCGCGTCATTAAAAGTTCGCAATTTCGTTAAAATTGTCTCCATTCCTTGCTTAAAAAACTCTTAACATTTATCCGTTTGTCGTGAGAACAAATTCGCTTCAACTTCTCCTGTTCGAAGAAAATGTGTTTTCGAATATTGACCCATTTTGATAACTTTATTAACGTCGAGAATTTTTTGCGTTTTAAGGAAGTTATTAAAGAATTTAATTGAATTATAAACTTCATAAACTACCAAGGTTGGCTTGTTTTACCTTGTTCTTGCTCGTTTATCGAAGAAAACGGTTAAGACGTTATCACTTATCTCTCCATGTAATAACTTCTCGTTAATATGACAGTAGTTCATGAAGGCTGAGACAGGTGATTAAAAAGAGGAAAATTGTCAGCTGGGATAACACATTGTCTCGATGCAGCAAGAAATTTGTCAAAACTAACAACAAAGCAAATTTATGGTAGTCTCTAAACATCAACTGAAATGTTTGAGTAAAGACAGAAAAATTTGAGTAACAAAAGAATATTTTTTTGAGCTTTTCGCTGAGAAATTCAATACTACTTCGAAGTGTAAACCCTTGCTAATAACATTCCAACTCTTGTGTTTTGTTTCGCAATGAAAATCGAACAAAGGGAACGCCGTACAATCGTGACAAAATGAAGGAAATATCTTGACCACGTGCTGCTTTTAGCGCAAGCTAAATGCAACGGGTATGACTGACTTAGTAATACACTTCTCGATTACTAGAATAAAACCACCCGTCTTCAAAATTCACCCTGAACCGACAAGGCGTTTGTTTACAGCTAAAGGGTTCGAATCTAAAAGAAACAAAACACTTTTAAATTGAGAACTGCGATATAAATAAGATCAGAAATTAATTTCCAATTGGCTTGTATGACACCCCTGCTATATGTGCAGTAACAGAGTTATCTGCCGGAGAGATAACTAGCTAAACAAAGATTCACCTTCCTGGTCAACAAGGCGTCGCTTCCGGACTCGATTCCGCCCTTAGTTCTAGTACTCTGTCTACTTAAAGGTTCTTCTAATAAATGCCCATTATTGCAAATCTCCAGAAGAAAAGAAAACCTCGTAAAACCCCGGCGTGGACAACGATTTAGACGGTAAAGCTGAGCATATGTCCATAAATGCGATAAAACCTGGAGTTCTAATAAACTAATCACCACAGAACCAGGCTTGCTTAAGTGTCGTACGTATCTTCTCTTAATTTGCCAAAGACGACGAAACATTTTCGCATGGATGTACGAACTATTTTGATTCGAGTTCTAACAGTGGAAATTGGACACTTTTAGACACAAGAGAGAGAAACCTAAATTTTTGAAGAGGTACATCTTCATATGAATGGCTATTTTTTTTGTCTGTTCACTTTTTCTGCTGATTCGAAGCGATTTTATCCAGTTATCGCTTCCTAGGTTTTCGTAAGATAGAGTTTTCTAGTATTTCTACCACATAAAACCGATCGTAAATATTCCTACACAAAGTCTTATAGTATTGCCATGCAAGATGAACATTGCACACAACTAGCTTGAGTTAACGCCGCCTGTGAATTGTTCCAATTATAGGTGGTAGTTGTAAAAGATTTCTGGAGTCTAGTCGCGATCTATAGCAGCACTTGTCACGACTTGGCTGGCCGCAATAGCAGAATAATAAAACACAGCAACCGGGTGAATGTAGAAGTTGGAACAATGTAACAGGATATGTTAGCACTTCAATGCTTATCTGAACTCGTACACAACAAACGTGCAGCTTTCCAGAACGGAAGCAGCAGTAACAATGTTTTGGCGTAATGGCGCAGCTATTGTTGTGTTCAATAGTTTAGTTGCCGCGGGTGCAGTTGTCACGGTGCAACTTAAAGACTGGCGCCGTTATCCACTGAAATGTACAACGCCTAAATTCGAGACTTAGTACAGACGAAGAGACAAATATATTTTTAAGGGGCTTAAGACTTCCATTAGCTTTACACGATAAATGAACATGGGTTTTGGCAAAGAAATGGCGAAACCCAAGAAATTTGAATGAAATTCTGTTGGACGCTTGTTTTTGTTTTGTTTTGTTTTGTTTTTAATTTGGAAGAATCATTTCCCACCCTTGCAGTTGTACCAGACGGTTCTATTATTCATTGAAACCATCAGGGGGAAAGGAAGGCCGCCTAAAGCGATAAGGTACAAGACAGACGACAGTCTAAGCTGAAGATAAAATCACAAGTATATGGCTTTTTCGTCCTTTCACTCTGCAATCACTTGTGGTACTCGTTCATGAGATAAATCCGGTTGTTCAGCTCTTAAAGCTCAATATCTGACACAGATATCTTTGATGAAATAAACAGATGCAATACAAGCCACGGTGTGTATTTGAAATAGTTCTGAAGAGTAACTGAACGGTATCAGTGTTTATAACTACACGTACGTGTTTCTTGATAATTACAAAAGAAACGCAGGTAAGCTAATTTTTTTTTTTTCTAACCATGTCATAATATTTCACATAATTTCCACACCTCTACATAATAACTTTATCGAAACCACGACAGCAAAAGAAAGTGGCTTAAAATTGATGAACTTAAAGACTGATTTGGCGACGAAGCTGTTGAAAGCTTTGCTTGTGGCGATTGTCATGGTAATGCAGTGTCAGTCATACACGCCTCATCTCAGGGCACTTAACCAGAGCACAGGAGAATTATTCAATGTTATTATAACGGGTGGGCGCAGAGGCACTTTGAAGTTGTCTCTCTCATTGACAAACTGCACCTGCCTCCATTTCCATAAACAAGTCAAAGAGACTTACGATCCATTACAAACATCATTTCCTTGAAACAAAGCCTTGGGCAATTGTAAAATAACTACTAATACAGCGGCAAATTGAATTGCCGTTACCTTCAACGAACTAAAAACCCTGTATTTCGTGAATGTGAACAGGGTCTTAACAGCGCCAGCAATTAGCGGACCAATACACAAATTTTTAACATATGCCGTTTTATTTAGAAAACAAAAGAGTTAATGGCGCCAAAATGGCTTCCGAGTGGCTAAAAGTGCGTCCAAATTATATTTTTAGTGATATTAGGACAATAATTTGTTTTGTTTTTATAGCAGATGTTTTCACTTCAAATGTCATAATTTCATTTTAATACAACAGCCCAGCTCCTTTCCCATGAAATTGAACAACTTAACAGAAGGACAGCGAACGCAATGACAAGAAGGCAAACCTACAAATCCTATTAAAATAAACTTTTACACCAAATGCTGACAATGGTGACAGTTAAGTTTTGTTACGTTAATCTGAAAAAATGTGTCTCGAGTTCCTGTTCCGTTCTTTACCAGATGTACGGGAAGTTTCCCCATGACTAGTCAGCTTCTCGCGAGCACGGCGGAATACAGTAAATTTGAGTAACAATATATCACAAAGCTTTTCAATTTCGTAACTTTTAAGTTGACAGATGTCGCATTGAAATTAAAAAAGGCTTTTAAAAGCACCGTTGGTTGGTAATCCTATACGAATCTACTGGTACGCGCTAATGGATAAAGCCCCTCCCTCAAAATATTTGGCCGCTGAATCGGTAACTACATTACACATAACAAAGAACTGAACGATATCATTTGAGTTCAAATCACTCTCTGCTTTCACGACGACAATATTTTCACTGACCGTTCCGTGGTTCAACTCTAGTGTCCCATTTGCCTGAAGGTTACTTCAATAATTACTCAAGAATTCAGGTATGTTAGAGATTTCAGTCCTCAAATTATCATAAATTTGCCTTATTCAGCGCAAATCGATTGCTATCTAAAATAGCATTTTCGATTGCTTTGTCAAGGAATTTTGTAATCTTTCGTTCTCTTCCTAGTTAAATGCCAAAACGTTCTTGGCAGAAAATGCACAGATCAAACTCGCTCCTTTGTCGCTTAGATTTATTTCACTGTATAAAAAATCATGTCGGTATCGTCAGTTTAGTAAGTACTAAATTGAAACCGGGCATACATTGAAGATTGATTGTAACATGCTCTAAGGTTGTAAAAGCCTCATCAAATTGTAACTCTCAGTTGTCGACAAAATTGGACTCATTTGTTGTTTGTTTTTCTTCGCAAGCTACAAAATTTAGTATAATCTGAGAGGTTGGTCATTTTACGGCAAAGACAACATCATTATCTTTTCAATAAAATTATACTATGCGACAATTTAGGTATACCGTACGTTACTTAGGATACGCATCTACACTAAATAGAAACATATTGTAAATATCATATTTTGAAGTTTTGTCAAGAAACTCTAACAATGAACTTCAAGTTTACCTGAATAAAGCGAACTCATCATGCAGTTTATTTTTTGAATCGGAAAAATAACAATTTTTTTGCGGAAGATGTCATTTTTTTGGAATTACTAGGAGTAAACAAATCAGTTGTTTCATCCAAGCAGAGTTAATATTGTCGCAGAATAGCACGAGGTGTAGGGGTTTCTTGCATGTTTACCGTAGTAGATTGCTTCATATTCGACCCTGGGAAATGAGCTTTTGTTTATATGAGGCAGGAACCGGACGTGTTTTGTTTCGTAAACTGAGCTGCCTTGACATTTTTGTCTTCGGTAATGATATTAGTCTTAATCTGAATTTGAACTGTTTGCCTGCTGTTAACATTTCAATCTTTAAATTTAGAGGCAAAGCCGTGAAATAAAAGTTGTTAATCTTCACTGGAGCTTAGCCCAAAACATAGATGAAGAAGAAAAAATGCAAAAAAATAGAGATATGCAAAAAAGGTTCCATTTCGTGGGTGAAAATTTCACCAACTAGCAACTGAACAAAGCCCAGCTTCCTGTAAACGGTTTGTTTCATTATTTGAACATAGAAAAGCGATGAATTCATTGGTACAACAGCGAAAGTAAAAAGGTTTCCGATATGCACACACGAATTGTATATTTTTTTGCAAGAGGAAAAGAACTGAGTCTCGGCGAAATATTTCTCTTGTGAAACTACTAAAACAGTTCTTTTCTAAGATATGGCGGACAACATCTGTTTTCATTGTTTTCCGGAGAATACATGCGATTGCTCCCGGCCGGGATCGTGTTTCCTACAACCTGCTATTTTACTGCCTCGTCATGTTCGTTCTCTTCCTTGTGACGTTTCGTGATCTTGACACGATGTGGGTAATCAAGGAATGCATTTTCAGATGGTTTAGCAAAGAAATGTAACTCAAAACGCGATATCATTATTTTATATACATTATCACACTATCGAAATAGAGAGTGGACGAAGGAAAATCCTTCATCGGGTGTAAACAAAGGCCCGTGGTAGCCAAAAAAGTCGTTGGACACGATGACGCCCAATTAAACAATATTTTCCTGTCGAAAGAAAAATATATTGAGAGGTCTAGTCTTGGAAAGGATATAAAGAATCTCTTGATTTGGTCTGAAAGAAGGAAGCTAGTTATGATATATGGGTACATTTTTGAGGGTTACAGTTACTAATTTAATGATCCCGATAAGTTCGGATCCCTTTGAAATTCTGTCAGAAGCCTTGGTAAGAAATAGCTGCTTTTCATTTTCATTTCTAATATAATAGAAATTCTTTGACCAATTTTCATTATTAAGACAAAAAACTATCATACAAAAGCCTTACAAATCAGAAGTTTCGCTTGAATTGCCACAAATTGGGATTTCATCCACAGACTTAGTTTAAAAGTTGAACCACTTTGTACCATAAAATAAACAGAATTTGGATGCCCAGTAGCTTTCTTTAGCTTAATGGTCCTAGACTACAATATCATTCACTGTACATCAATGTAAACAGAATCACATGACAATACAGCTCAATAGCTTTCATTTGGTCACAAACTAGGGCTTCATCCACAGACTAAAAAGTTAGAATCACCTTGTACAGCATAATAAACAGTACCACATGAAAGTACTGCTCAATTATAGCTTTCATTTGAATCGTCACACACTAACCTACTGTACTATGTCTTCAACCTAAACTTCGACTGCCATCCATAGTTCTGAGAGCAAAAGGGCTGCGAAGGAACAAATTACACTATAACAAGAAAATAAAAATTGAAGCTTATAGTATTTTTAATAGTGACGAAATTGCCATAATACAGCAACTGCTAAAAGCCGGAGTTTGGGAGAACAAGAAATGCTTTGGGAACACGGGTCGATAGGCTAGTGTTTCCACAGCTTTTTCGGAAAACATGTTTATTTCTATTTCTTTTATAAAATACCGCGACGAAAAAAATAGAACTTGTTTACTTTAATGATCAAAATGTAAATTACCTTTGCTCGCGCCATCATTACGTCAACAGCGTGTGCTAGTTCTGTGTTTCTACCAAGTTTTAGTATAAATCTGCTAGCGTTCTATCAAGAATGGCGTTCTCTGATTGGCTGCGCTACTCACTATCTATTCTGTTGTAGATGGTGAGTAGCGTAGCAGTGTGCGCTTGTTAACAAAATAACGGCTGCTTCTTTGCGTTTTC
Source organism: Orbicella faveolata (assembly GCF_042242905.1). Taxonomy (NCBI): domain Eukaryota; kingdom Metazoa; phylum Cnidaria; class Anthozoa; order Scleractinia; family Merulinidae; genus Orbicella; species Orbicella faveolata. Next base: position 2,599,106 of record NW_028301555.1, read on the forward strand.
GAGGTGTCTGTAAAGAAGAGTTAGATAAAGTTTTGAAAGACTAATAGATTTATCCTAAAACAATTAGATTATTCGCTCTCGATTTCTATCACGGATAGAAATATAGAGCTCATAATCTAATAGTTAAATAGAAACATGATTTTTAGCCAATCGACGCGCGTATTTTCATCGGGCTATTTTCTAAATTGCTTTAAGTGTGCTAGATCATTATCATCATCATTATTATCATCATCATCATCATTATTATTATTATATTAATATAGTTATTTTAACCAAATACAAATTTAAATTGAAGGTAACCTGAAAATAGTAGTTTACTAAGATAGAAATACACCAAAGAGATAACAATAAACACTAAAGGAAGAAGGATGCAGAAGATTAACACAGATTACAAACGACAAACTTTTCAATATCATTATTGTTATCGTTATCATTATCAATATCATTATCATTATCAATATCGTCATTATCATTATCATTATCATTATTATAATTATTATCTATGATAATCCCTCAGTTTTCTTGTTTCTTTGGATTCAGGATCATGAGTGAAACGAAGGAGTCTGACAGCCAAGAGGAAACTAGCACTTCCCCCTCACTACACCACAGAGTCCCAAAATGCGCTCGCTGTCGTACACATGGCACGGTATCATGGTTGAAGGGCCACAAACACTACTGCCGCTGGAGAGACTGCACATGCACAAAATGCCAGCTGATCACTGAAAGGCAACGCGTGACAGCCGCACGCGTTGCGTTACTGAGACAGCAACGCAAAGGAGCTGAACTAAGAGCTAAGTATCAAAGAGAATTGGAAAACGCCCGTTTGACGTACTCCATGGTGTTCCAAACAAACGGATTAGCAGGTAAAGCCTTTTACAATTTTGTTTCCCGAATGGTAACATTTGCATGTCTAATTACCATTTGGTACTAACAATAGCGTTGTTATATGCTTTCCTAGGATTCCCAAACAATCATCGACACCACTTTTATCATAAGCACCCTCATGCAGACATGAGCCACATTGAACCAAGGATAACAGAAATCACGCCATTATCAGGTAAGCATTACCAAACATTACAGCCAAGCTCAAAACAGAGCTTTTTCGCTCTTTTGAGGAGGCAGCGTGGCCGACAGACCTGCAATTCGCAGGTCACAAACTTAAGTGGCGTTCTAACCGCTAACGAACAAGCCGGAATTGTTTCATGGTAGACCCAAGTTCAACCTCTCTGCCAAGGTCTTTCTACATCATGTACCTAGGATGAACAAGTGACTCTTTGTCACGTGATTGCCATTCACAATGTCTTTTTCGGAATCATTTTCAGAATCCCTGAAGAGATGCAACTCAGTCTCCGAAGACGACGAAGAGGAAAGCACAAGCCCCAAAAGAATCGCTCTGTCTCCTGACCTCCACGTGAAAGCGGAGCCGCGTGAGCACACCGAAAAAGACCGTCATGAAAGTTTACCTGAGACAAGAAAATCTCCAGATCACTCCGTCGACAACATTCTCAATTCAAGTAACAAATATCTACCGGAAAACCTTCATGATAGGTCTCAGGAGTTCAGGTATCCAAGGCTGTCGAAGGAAATAAGTGCTCTGTCCCTGAGACACCCGCCGATGGAACTACTCGGCAAGCTCTTTCCTCATCACAACAGGGGCACGTTGGAACTCATCCTTCAGAGTTGCAATGGCAGCGTCGTGGAAAGCATTGAACTTCTCTTGTCCTCCCAAGAGCAGAGAGGCAACAAGATGGCGTTGGGTGGCTGTGGTTTTCCTCCGGCCAATCACCCTTCTCCTTTCCTTCACGGCCCAATGACTCGAAACGTCATCACAAGACCGCTGCCCAGTACTCATGCATGTTCACCATCGGCGATTTACCCACCATCGCCACTTCCGCCGCCACTTCTTGTGAAGCCTAAACCGGAAATGGCAGTTAAGTTTTCCCCTATGGCGCATGCTCCCTATGGGGCAGAACCGAGGCTAGGTGAAAGGCCTTGTGGACTTGGCATAAGCCGGTTTTGTAGCAGGTGTGGTTACAAGATAAACATGTTTGACAAGTTTTGCGCGCATTGTGGAAAAGTTCTCAGTGAAACACCCAGTGGTCTTTGAATGACAAGTCTGGGGAATGGATTGACTTTTCAACTGTTCGCAGTAAAGTAGAAATTTAAATTTTTAATGACAATAACATATTTCGGATTTGCATTAGTACACAAAGGTCATCAACATAGTTTTTAAGGTAGAATGACATCGGCGGCATTCAAAATCTCTTTTTACATCAGTAGAAAATGGTAGAAAAAGCCCTTTGGTATTTTGCTTCTATGGCCTCAATTTCAAACTCAGGAAGTGAAGCAACTGAAAAAAAAAATGAAGCGCATAGAAACTGCAATTGCATCTAGTTTCTCCTTAAGGAAGCACCAGATTTTCAAGATGACGGACGATGAGAATACAGAGAATAGTCAAGCAACAAGATGCACTACAAAATTCTCAGATCTAATTTTATAGGAATATACGGTAGTAAGTATAGAGAATTTAAACTTTTAGTTCGACGCAGTGAGCGTTTAATATAGTGAGTTCGTTCCATTTCGTTTAATAGCGGATAGCATCATACTGAAACTTCCGCCAGGGGCGCATGTGAATTCTTGAGGTACAATGAAGGATTATGGGAATAAAATGCTCATATTGTTGTAATTTCGAATAATTGACAGGATAATGATTCAGAGCGCGCATTGGTCAGCACTTGAAAGGAGCTGCGTCACAATTTGCGCATCTCGAAAAGGTCAACCTAAATTTTTCAAGTTCGTCGTTTACAATCCGTGTTAATCTTTTCCATCCTTGTTCCGCTTAACGACTTATTTTTATCTTTTTGGTGTTTTTCTTTCTAAGTAAACTATTATCTTCAACTAATTTTGTACGCGACCAAAATAACTCAAAATGCTGTGACTTAGCTCCCTTAAATTAAAATAAAGAGACAATCAAAAAACGACTAAAATTACCATTAAATTAAACCAAAAGTTTATTTGAAAAATTATTTTGCAAATTCCTGTGTGACTAATTCATAATCTACTTTCTCCTCTAGAAATTAGTACAAAGCCAAGTAAGGAAGTTGTAAGGATAAACAAACTGATCACTTGAGGCAAACTGGTTTGACATCAAATAAAATTTAACAAGCTACCTTAGAAATGTCTGGAAGCGTGCAAAAAAAAAGTTCATTTTGTTAAAAGATTTGTAAAGGATTGTTAAAGGAAACTAACATGGTGTAAAGGGAAAAAGATGTTTTTAGTGGATTTTTCCATGGTCTTAAGCATGCAAATAATTTTACTCAGTACAGCCAACTTCCTCTAATTCAGACGAGCTCATAATCAGTGACTAGACTTTTATTTTAGAGATTCTTTTCTCAACGTGTCCGTCCTCTAATGAGGAGCGTGCTTAGTGATTAAAGCATGTCAATCAAGAAGTTGACTGAAAAAATTTGGCTTTGCAGTATCTGTAAATACTGAGTAACGAACTGCAAACGAGTCAGCAAAACTAAGGAAGCTAAGGAATATTTATATAATTGTGATTAAGAATCAATTACTTACTTCATTAATAATAATCATTAAGTTTTATCAATAAATTGATTATTATCGGATATGTGTTTTTAGTCGTAACTTTCTTTATAACAGACGGTTAGATTCTTTATTCTTTATCGTGGGTGGTTTGAGACAAAAATTAGGAAACGCGTTTCTCTTTAATGTAGGAGGGGTTCGTTGAAACAGAATTGCTTTCCATATCCAAATATCAGATGTTTTACCATTCTCCTGTCATCTTTCGATATCACATCAACGGGCTGACCTGGTATTTCACGTTATTATGATTATCTCGAAAAAGGACAAGCTTTCCTCAATGCTTGGCTTTTAAATTCCGAGAACAGAAAGGCCACCGTAAACGAAGAAACATTGTGGGGCGATCTGCACCGTCTACAATGTTCTTTGTAATAGACCAAACAAAACAAAAGATAAAAAACAAAAACAATTCCACTAGTCCTAAGAACAAAAGAGGTGCAGATTGACAGAACATTGTTGTCGAACATTGTTCCTAAAATTGGCTCTTTGGGGCACATACGGGGAAGCTTTTGCCGTCAAATAAAGCAAACTGCTTTTAAAGAATACACCATTTGCTAATGACGCGCGCGCAGTGGCTAGTGGGTTTTATCGGGTAGATGCCAATGTTTCGAATGAGCATCCTTTCCGGAGAAAAATTTTTATTTTCTTTGCCGCGAACACAGGGCTGATTCAAGCGACAATATGATCAAAAAAAAAAGTGTGGATTAACAGAAAATGCAAGAAAAGGGTCACTATGCAGTGTGGTAGAACAACTACCATCAGCACCATAAAAACAAGTGCAGCAGAAAGGAACCTTATTATTTTGCCGTTTTTTTTTTCTCCTTGGAAATATGTCCCGCTACACCATGCAATGCTGTGTGTGTGCTCAACATTTGTCACCTTCTAGAACCAATTTCTAAACAGTAACACATCAATGCAATTCTTTACAGCCTCCGTCGGAATGGTTACACCATTGGTTGGAAGCCGCAAAAGTAATTAGTTATTGGTCGTATTAACGATCCATTAAAATTTTGAAAAATTGAAAAACATGACATAGGAACATCATGTTCCTCGACCATCTTGCTCCTTTAAGGGAGCGGGCTTGGCGCAGTGGTGAGAGCGCCCGCCTCCCATCAATGTGGGCCAGGGTTCTATTCCCACCCGATGTCATCGGTAAGTTGCGTTTGTTGTTGGTTCTCGCATTTTTCTCCGGGTTCTCCGATTTTCCTCCCGCCTGAAAAACCAACATTAATTTCTAAAATTCCAAGTCGATCAACATAGAGCACCCGCATGAAAACCAGCTAAGGCTGACGTGGCTTCCTCTCTAAATTTTATAATTAAATTTTTTTTATTTAATGACAGGTCAAACCAAATTGTCCGTAGATACATTTTAGGAAAAGTCGCCACTGACGTCCAGAGTTCACTGCTTCAATGCTTTTAAATTTAAGAGCGTTCAAGCTTGGAGAGGGCCACCTAAGACCCTCCACATCCCTCTCCCCTCTCTCTCACCCCGCGTCTGAATAGGGTTAAAGAGGTGCAGCCTTCTTACGATAGCCGACACACAAAGAGGCAAAAGAAAGGTGCTTTACTTCAGTAAAGAACCAAAATCACAGAGATACTATCATGATATCTGATTTCTTAATTCTTCAAGCGTCGACTAAAATAGTACGCAGTGGGTATGAACCTATCACTGTGACTATTAGACATATGCTAAAAATAAACACATCAAATGTATAAATATTGAAAGTACCGGAAATATTATGCTGTGGAGACAAAATTGGCCTGCGCATATGCGGCTTAAGTGTCGTCTAGACCGTTTCTGAGACTACTCAGTCTTACTCAATAAACTTCTGTTGCACAACGCGCCATTTTCTTTGGCCTAACTCACTTCTGAGAAGATACCGGTAAAATAAAATGTCCTTTATTAACCCTCAGTCGGTGAGTCAACGATAGCCGAAGCTTGAATTGCTGTCTTCTTGTTGCGTAGTTAAATGCGCTATTAATATTTTCTTAAGGTATATTTATGATCGTACTAAGTCAAACATCTTTAAAATTTCAATGGCTTTTAACAATTTTTTCTTCCTTTTTCGGTTTTTGTAAGCTTCTTAACTGCAAAAGCGGAAAGAATTAGGCTGGTGAAATGAATGTTTATCACAAAAAGACTGTCTTGTGTTTGAGCTCAATTTAGCTGTAGGCCATGACCGCCTGAGACAGTTGCTAAACCTCTTTCAACCAAAATTGTTAGACTGCCTCATTCACTTGGCACAGTTCGTCTCGTAAGATTAAAATACTGGATACAATTTCAAGGCAAAACTGATTACAGCCTTGTTTGTCTGAGGATAAAAACATCTCAGTTCGCAGAAATGTATTCAAAGCATAAGTTTCTGAATCTCCCTCCTTCGTGACGTAGCTTCTATAAGTTCCGCATCAAAACTACCCAAACTGTTTTTTTTTTTAATCGATTTTATATTATTCCTCTCGGAAGAATTGGTGAATTTTTTCCCCTCGTGTTACCAGGTATAGCGTACAGACGTAAAAAAAATAGGTCAGATGAGAGAGATAAAACACATTTCGTTATGTCAAGTCTGCAACAGGGTCTCAAGGAATTAAAAATCATAAATTTTGCTCTTAAAAAAGGAAAAGTACAGTTAAAGAACAACGCGACAAACAGACATAAAAAACACTTATTTTTTCAAAAGGCTTCCAAAGGCTTTGCTTCCACTTTGTTCACAAATCAATGCAATGAAAGCGTGGCAATATCTATGGTTAAATTCTCTTCCTAGGAATTTAGGGTGTTTTTGATGACAATATACAACAAAAACGAAGACAAAACCAAACAAAATGACTGAGGCAAGTGAGCTGCGGTCCTGACGCAAGCTACAAGTCAGGCGGAAATGCCTGGCGTTGTCTCCGTGAATTTTTTTAGGAGTTTAATAAGAGTGTGTATTTTCTTATAAAAATATGGTAACATTTTGCTTTACGAAAGTGATTAAAAACTGATCTCTCCTTACGATGCTAAGCAGACAGGTGATAGCTATAAACGAGAAGATATATAATAAATTACCTTCATATTTGGGACCCTGAAAAAAGGTTAAAAAATACAAAATACCGAACTCGTTACCTTGCGCACGTACGAGACTCGAAACGATGTAACTTCATATTACGAAATAGTTGCGTCAGATTGTTTTCGTTTTTAGCAAGGATGAAGTATTTTCTTGCCAAGTTTAGTCATGTCGTGATATCGAAGTCCCCGCCTGAGATATTTCCGTGAAGCGGAGATTTGTTACAGAGATTCGAAGATATATTTAGATATCTCCGTATTACGAATATTACGGCATGTTCTCCGGTTTTCTAACAATCATACATCAATGGAAGCGCTTTGTTGTTAAGATATTTCGCAGGTAAGTTCCAAATACTAAAATAAATACGCTGTAATAATTACTTCTTTGTGGGCTACAGACCTTACAAGAAAGACATATAAACTGGTACACGTCAAAAGGCGTACCTCCAAATAAATTCGAAAACCGGAAATCTCTACTGAAGACATCCTGTGTTGGTTTGGCATATTTTAAAACAATCGTATTTCCAGTTAAAGACCCCAATCTCCCATATTTCACCATAAAATAAGACAACATATTTCCTGGTTATTCGTATCTCAGATAAAATCTTGCCCCGGCTTCATTTTTTTCACTTTATCCTAAGATACTCTGCACATGACATCAAACATTTCTAGTTTTCCCGCGCTCGCTCTCTTCACGTGACTACAGGGCTGGCCTTGCATATATATAGACGTGGTACTTAAAGTCTTCAAAAATTTGACGCGCGGATTTGACCACAAGTGGTTTGTTGAAGAGCGAACGACTTTCTAAAACAGAAATGAGCATTTTAGTAACAGCGATAAGGTCAGGTAATTTGGAAGTCGTGAAGGAGAAATTTTCTCGACCGGTAAGTTTCCTTTTGAATTACTTTAAAGTTTTAAAAACGGTTAGAAGCGACAAAGTTATGTCTTGATTAAGCTTACGGTGGATTTAGCGAGTTAGCTTTAGGACGAAATGCCCTACATCTTTACGTCTATGTTTAAGAGCGGTGTTTGCTTCGGTGAAACTAGATTTTACTTCATATGATCTTAAAGTATGTATCACTGCACGTAAAGCCTGGTGAAAAGTCATTGTCTCACACAAGCGACAGATAGTCTGACTAACGCGATGTTATATACAGGCGCTGTTATGGAGTCCCTAAGTACCAAGTTATGAGAATACGAAATATTTTAAACAAGACCTTGGTATGATTTTAAACCTCTTGCCTCGCTCAGGGAAGCCAGGTCAATACTCCCATTCAGCATGGACGCAGCCCACTTCACATTGCAGTCCAAGCACAGAAGCTGGACGTCATGAAATACCTTGTCGGGAAAGGAGCCGATGTCAACGTAAGTTATTTACTTGAGTTCATTTACGAGGCTTCAGAGATACGGAGTCAAGACAATAGCAACCACTTCAGCTGAATGTCGTGTATGACACGCTTTTTCGTTCAACTGGCTGGTTAATGAATTGAGTCTATCTTGATAGCTGAATAGGTGTCCCGCTGGCAAAATAAAGCGATGCGTTGAATGCAAAGAAAACATCGATGGGAAGAAAAAAAAACATCAGTGTTCTCCTCCATTGGTTTGACAGCTCGACGCCTATTAGACAGAATTTGCATTTTATTTCTCACGTAAGACCTTTCGACCTTTGCAAGGAAGCCTACACGCCTATCTGCTGTCACAGTCACTTTTAATTCTCTCTTCAGTTTAAATAAACCGCTATCATGCTTATTTATCCACAAGCAGAAGAAAAGCAAGGAAATTAATTTAGTCTGTATCAGTGATTGGTTAAGTGATGATCAATACGAAATCCTTGTTTATCGTGCACGATAACTAATTGAGCGTTGTATCCCTAAGATGACGTCATACCAAATTAAAATACCTCAATTTGTTTGGCGATGCATTTAACTCAGGTGAACATCTAGCAGTAAATGATAGATAAATTCCTTATTGCATTCCTGCGATATTTACTTCAACCTTAGCTTTTCCGCAAGCCTTTGAAGTTCGGTATTACCACAACATTCCTACTGCACTAGACTCCTAATTTATACGTCTGTGCACATGCACAATGTCACGTACTATGCGAACATTTTTTATTGACTTAGTAATCAACGCCTCAATCCTTCTAACTCGGAACAAAACAAAATTCTTAACTGTTTGCATATATTTTCCCCGAGGTAAAGCTCTGAGAATTGAGTGGAAAATCAAGACAATTTTTATTTGTTTATTCTCGGAATGAAATTGTCTGGCAAAAAACTGACTTCCTCGGGCATTGTAACAACGAAATATTTAAGTTGTAGAATATGCTCTCTTGAGCCATGTACAGTGTAAGGTGGTTCTAACTTTTTAGCCTGTTGATGAAAGTCGGAGATATGTGAAGCAGAGAGTACATTTAAATGACAATTTTACGTCTACGATTATGACTTCCGTGTTTATAGTTTCCCCTCATCAGTTAGTGGAAATATGAACTTGATTTACCAAATGACCGCGTCAGCTAAAGAACACATCAAAATTCAATGTTGGCGAGGGCTAACTTGAGAACAGGGCAGCTAAATAGCCGCCCGCTACAGTCCACCGAATCAAGTTTAACGGACGTAAACACAAACCCATACTCTCCTCGATCCACGAGAGGGGAGAGAGGAGGCTGGATGGAATTACCCGTTTGAGTTTTCGTTGTAAGAACATACCAAACTGTTTTGAATTTGATAGACTAGCTCTGGAGGATGAAATATTTTTTGTTGGTAATGACGCCATGACGCCATCTTGGATTTCACTATTTTCTCAAAAACTCAGAAAATAACATCAGCCGATGGAAAACTGATGAATCGAAGATGATGATAAAATGTAGAGAGGTACTTATTCTGCAACGAGGTTGCTTATTCTGTAATGCTGCTCAAGAAAACTGTAAAAACGGAGAATTTTGTCAAAAAGAAAACATTTGGCTAGACCTGCAAATCAAAATACTGTCTCTATGGTAATCTAAAATGACAAGGAGAAAAAGTTGACACATCAAAACTTCACCAAGGGATGAATGAACTGCTACTTAAAGTTTCAGCGTAAAAGAGTGAATCCAAACTCCTTTAAAAAAAAAAAATTGAAAAAAACAAAAACAAAAAACGGTTGGCCGGTAGCATCCTCCCCTCTAAGTCCGGGTTAACAACGGTTAACATTCTTGGATTGTACATAAACTTAGCTCTTCAGGCTACAAACCTTACCATAACTGTTGAAACTTTTTGTTTGTTAGTTTTCATATATTTTGCCCCTTCCACCCCTTTTCAATGTCTGCAATGCAGCACACTTCAGAACTTTTGCAGAGTATTAAGACCACTGATGTTATGTATTTTTCAGCTTGCTGACGAAGATGAATGTTCTCCGCTGTACTATGCAGTCTTGAACGAGAACAAAAATCTTGTCGAGTATTTGCTTCAAATGGCGAGTAAAATCAATGCTAGTTGTGTTCTAATAGGACGTAACGTTTGATCAACGAGAAGTTTGGGCCTTATTTGGCGTCATTTCACTTACTTGTTTGCCGTTAGTAATTGTTCGGTCGTGATCTCGTACCAACCAAATTGAGGTTTGGAACAAACACAACGCTTTAGTGAAATTTCGTTAAGAATGAAATGTTGTTCGAGCTTCCGAATGAATTTTCGAAGACTTCAATTTAATTTTCAAGGCGAGAACCGGTCGTTGAAAAGTTTTACCGAGCCAAGGGAAATTTTGACATTTCGAATCAGCAGGAACAATTGACTTTTCCGAATGTTTGTTCGAACCGAAACTTTTTGTTCATATGTGTCAAAAAGCCCCGAAGTTCTTACATTTCGTCAAATTTTGTTTGCATTACCTTAGGACAGCACTGTACATGTAGAAATCGAAAGGCCTAGGGTCAACCATTATGCCACTGCATCTCACACAACTATCAAAAAGTACTTACATCTGAGTAACAAAGGACAAGGGCCGCACCTGAAGAATATCGGCCAGATCGAAGTATTGACAGTTCAGACCAAGCGCAGCGAGGTCCGTTCAAAAATGACCAAGAGCCGATATTCTTCCAATAAGGATAGTTAATTATTGAGAGATTATTTAGAAAAAATCTCTCTATGACGGACTGGAAAGACACCGTGAACTTCTAGCGAGCAGTTTTAACGTTTCAACAAAAAAGGTTAAAAGAAAAAGGGAAAGAGAGCGTTTTACAAAGATTACTCGTGACAATACCCGGTCGAATACTTACACCTAACCGCACCTTTCTAATCCCCTGGAAAACGTGGAAATTGCATTGCCAGGCTTCCAAGCTCCTAAAAATATAAATTTCTTGTGGGGCTAGGGGGCGGGGGCAGGGGGCGGCATGCCCCAAAGGCCACTAGTGGCTCCCACCTTCAACGCCCTATTAGCTAACTCTTCTGCGTACGTCATTAAAAATGCACGTTTACGCACCCTGGGTTCTCATCGGCTAATTGCGAATTTGGGTATGGTAAATAGAAAATATCAGACCAGCTATAGAACAATCTGATTGGCTGACTTAAGTTATTGGCCATCTGAACTAAGAAAGTCTTCTAATAAGGATACATCATTACGAGTAAGCCTTAAAGCTGCATTGAATTGTGGATCCACTTACATCCTGATCCTCAGTGTTAACCAAATGCAGGCGCTGCAGTTTTTACGACTACTTACTTTATCCAACTGAATTTTGCAGGGCGCAGATCCTGACGGCGAGGATCCAGAGGGAAATAAACTGATGGACACTGTTAAAGACGAGGCAATAAAAAGCATGTTGAAGAATGCATAGAATTTAGGTAAGACTAACAAAATTGAAGAATGCATAAGATTTAAGTTAGATTAAGGTCGACACACTCTAGTGAACATTTTGCAAGAACAAGATGCTGGGACATGTTGCAGCGACAGTTTTCCTCGTTAGACATAGACAAAATGTTATCCCAAAGCCACAAGTTGCATGAAATTCGGGCGGCAAAAAATTCAGCTGAGACAAAATGACCTCAATTTTCAATGTCGCCTCGTGTGCACTTCTCTTGGACACTGTCCCCGCTACAACATAGAAATGAAGCACTATCCGCTTCGTGTCCACCAGTTTGCATGCTGTCCCTGCCACATTAGTTCTAGCGTACCCTCGAAGAGGTTGTCTCCGCTTCAGCTTCCCGCAACATGTGTGTGTGCCCAAATGTGTGCTGACCTTTAAGAATCTTAATATAGATGTTTATAAGAAATATCTGTAATACAGCTTGGAGCATTTGTTGTACATATTGACATAAGTGCTCGAACAATCTTTGATCTTGGGGTGCAATCGCAAACCTTACAACCGAGGGCAAAATAACTGCCTTCGTATTACTGAATTCATTTTGGCCGAGACAGAGAGCATTTTTACTTCAAAATGATCGGCTCTAAGGTCCCTACGCAACGGCGAAGAAAACTGCTTTGATGTCGTTGAGCAACAAAGGCGTCTCGTATCGAGAATATTGACGATGAATAGATCTTTTCATGTACGGTTTCTGGCGCCATCTTATTTGGAGGGGTGGCGGGGGGCGGGGGGGGGGGGCAAACACGGCAAAAATTACAGTAAATCTATGGAAAAAATAAAGAATATAATGTTCAACTACTCACGAAAATTCGAGCTCTGAAGTATTTATGAATTGCAAACTAAAGTTACCAGGTAAAAGAATTCACTGATCTCATTTAAGGGGAAAAGCCTCGCTAGAAAAGCTTCAATTAAGGTTTCCATTTTTTCATACGTTTGTCCGCGAATCCGAATCGCGATTCTCGGGAAAATTTAGAGACATTTGTATAAAACATTAAAAAGTGCAATTCCTCGCCTCACAGCAAATCTATGTTCTTCAACTTTGACCAAAGAAGCCTTCTGAAAGGTATCTTTTCCTTGTAATTTATCAAATACTCAGAAAATCATTCACTCTCAAATTATTGGACATCAAACTTTTAACTTTTCCCACACATATCCTCAATTTTTTGGTGTGTTTGGCCCCCAAGCAAGATGGCGTTAGAAACCGTGAAAAGGTCTTTTTATCAAAGAGCAAAGGGAAATAAGCGGAAATGTAAACCTAAAACACACAAACACTGAAAGAACTTTTATTATGTAGTGGAGAAGTGGAAAACCAACCGAAAGAAATCCAGGTCTGCCTTTGCGTAATCGATCATCTGTCATAGCCGCCGGCACGGCCTGGGACACCGTTACGGCATATGTGAACATTTATCGCCGAATCATATTCTATCCCAGGCATTGACCGCCGGCTTGCCTGCGAAGTTGAGCTGAGTTCAACTTCGCAGGCAGGCCGGCGGTTGTCGGCGGTTGTCGGCGATGAAAATATTTTATGTGAACATCATCTGCGGACGCAACATACTCCAGTAAGACGATTCGATTCATATTTAGGGATAAAATGATTGAAACTTGCGCAATTCGATTTGCATTTCGTGCAAATTTGAGTACGTCGGCCATCCATCGCAGATGCACCGGAGACCCACTGGGACAGATCGCCGAACGTTGTCAGTTGCGGATAGGTCGGCGGGATATGAGAACCAGACTTAAGAGAACTCCAATGCGCAAAACTACCATCGAAACTAAAATTAAGAAAATGAAGAAAACTCACCACTTAAAGACGAATACTCTAAAGCGGTTACCAACCACAGCGCTAACTGGGATGACTATGGTGACAAAGAGATCCGGTGACCTGAAGTACGTAAAAAATAAATAACATTACGGACCACTCTGACATCAGCGCAAGGACTTGACGGCTACGACTTAGGGGGCGAACGAGAAAGAAGATTGCAACAACAACTGACAACAGTGTTCCGCATCCAGCAAGTATTTTGAGCCAGCTATAAATAACCACTAGAGTAGTCCACAGCTTATTTTAAAAAAATACAGTTTGTGTCGCTTCTTGTGCTCCTGGCCCTCTTACGGCTGCAATAGTTAGCTGAGACTGAAAAGCTCACTAAGAATTCAGCGGCGCTAAGAGTGGTTCATACAAGAGGCTACAAGAGGATCTTCACTGAGAAATTCAACTCCGAGTAACTTCCGAACGTCTTCAAAACATTAAAAACAGGCATATAAACTGACCAAAACTTTGCCTAAAAGTTGTTTTCGAATTAATGGCGAAGGCTTTTCAGCGGCGTTGTTGTACAAAAATAAATTTCATTCAGCTGATTTGTGCGTTTTACGATTAATTGACGCTTACAGAACACTGGAATGGTTTCCTATACGAAATTACGCAACAGCCTGCATTGTTGGCTTTCTAAAAATAAATTTTGCCCTCTTTGTTATAAACAAGTAATCACATGATTCCTCATAAAATTAGGATAAATATAACTTGTGTTTTCGGAAGTTGTAGAAATTTCCTCAACTTCCGAAAATACAAGTGATATTACTTCTCAATTTTACTACGCGGCTCATGCGATTATCCACACTAATCTATTATACCGGTTCTGAGCCAGAAAACGCTATGAAACCATACCCTTGGGACAGCACGTATTTACACGACTTATCCCTGGAATTTTACACTTCCTCCACCATGTCTTGTGGCGGGGTATGATCACCTGACCTTGCTGGGTACCCCTGACGTTACCAGGCCATTTTATAAAGTCATGTGACTTCTTGTATTTTTAGCATAATTTTGCGAAGTTGAAGAACACACTGAGATCATATGGAGCGCATCAATAATGATTTGATTTTGTTGAACCATTACTAAAGAAAACGAAAAGGACTCTAGTCGTGAATATGAAAATTGATTTAGTGCAAACCTATTCTTTGTTCAATCGTCGTTCATAAGGTTTCCAATCCTTCCATAAAATGACTATGGTTTTCGCTGAATTGAACAGAAGGTATCTGAGATCTGATTTACATCTTTGCTTTCTTCACAGGAAAACGCACAGTCGAACTTGATGGAGCTAACTAACCAACCTTGGATTGTAAAACGTGAACAAATACAGTAGCACAGTGGAGGACATTTTCGATGCATGTATATTGAATAATTAGATTATGAGCTCAAGATTTCTATCGCGTGATAGAAATCGAAATCTAGTAGTCGTTCAAAACTTTGCCTAAACCTTCACAGCCACTTCAAAAATGCATAGAAGCGGCCGCTTTTTTGCTAACAGCCGCACACTGCTAAGCTACTCACATTCGACTTAATCAACTTAATTAACAATTAGATTATGAGCTCGAGATTTATATCGCGTGTTAGTTGACTCGGGCTGCGCCCTCGTCGACTATCAGGCATAGAAATCGAAAGCGAATAATGTAATTGTTTTAGAATAAATCTACCAGTCGTTCAAAACTTTATCTCAATCCTCTTCAAAGACATTTCAAAAACGCAAAGCGGCCGCAAGTTTGTTAACAAGTGCTCACTGCTACGCTACTCAGTCATTATCTACAACAAAATACATAGTGAGTAGCGTAGCCAATTAGTGAAGACGCTATTAGATTTATACTAAAACAAAGTAGATATTGAGTAGTCTGGCTGATAAGGGAACTATATTCGTGATAGAACGCTAGTAGATTTATAGCAATAGTTGATATGAAGCTTTTTTGAATCAAATTGCGAACTTGAAATTGAAAGTAACATTTAACAAATAAGACATTTTTTTTTTTGGAAATTACATGTTAGCCAATTAACAATAGGGTGAGTTTCGGAGCAAGTTTTTACAGAAATCGACCTAATCTTGATTCTTTTCGGCATGAGGTTATGATAAATTCAATCTTTCACTTTTTTGTTATGTGATTTGTTACCATTAGAAAGTAGTTTCCCTTGGTTTTCAATCCGTTCAGTATGTATGTTTCAAAATAACAGCAAATAAAATTGTGTGGCCTAGTACCTTCAAGAATCGGTTTAATTGTTCACTAGAAAGGTTTCAATTATTATCATGTGTGGAAAATCATTAGTTATTTGGGGACAAAAAAGTTCTCGGAAAAAAAAATATAATAACATATTTATGAATATAGATCAAATGTTTGTATGTAATTGTTAAAAATAAAGCAATAGTACATTTCTGGAAGTATGTTCATAAAGTTTTTCTTCTACTTTTGCTCCATATACGTTGAGTGTTACTTGCAGAAGCGAGCATTGGAAGTTCAATTTCCAAGTTAGTTTATATGGAGTGGCTCACCAGCACAAAAGCTTCCACGCTTGTTTCCACAATGTAATGGAAACTGAAAAATCGAAATTTTGAACTGTTTTCTATCATTTACTGATAAATGTTTCGTGCCATGTTATGCTTTTATTTTTGCTGCAGAATTTATGGCAACTTATAAGCAATATGGGTTCTTTTATAAAAAGAAATGGCTAATGTAGTTAACAAGTGAAGATATCGAGTGTCTATTCCAAACTTTCTATAGTGATGAAATTACTATTCTTTATAATCCATCAAATATTTTCACTCGCTCGCGATTGGTTTAAACGCGCCACGTGACTGAATATGCCCCAGCTAAAACTGGGGAATATCCGAGTGATATCTCCTAATTTTCAGATCCCGGGTGTTGCGAAAACTTTGTGAAGTACAATAAACACAATAGTCTCCATTTGACTATAAAAATATGCTCGGAAATTTGTCCACGGATATTATCTCTTCCTCGAAGCTCACAGTTTTCCTCGAGCTTCGCTCTCGGAAAACTGTTTGCTTCTCGGAACAAATAATGTCCTTGGACAAATTTCCGAGCATATTTTCGCGCCAAATGGAAGCTATTGTTTACAAAATTTAGCTCTTAAATACGATTAAGGCGGAGACTCTACAATTGGGATAACCCCTTTTTCCGACAATTGTCTTCTTTTCAATCTTTACGCAAAGAAAGATAGCATGGCTAATTTGCATTATAATATGAAAACCATGATGGCGGCCTATCGAGAAAATGGTTCTTTGAAAAATAAACCTGTATCACTGTTTTATAATTGAAGATCTTGTAGAATAGTTTTACGTTAATTCAGACCTCAAATCACGTGAATTTGTTATCAACCAGACAAACTCATTGTTTGATTGAAAATCAAACTCGTTGCATGACAATCTTGGAATAAATGGTGAAATATACATTGTAATTCAACTTTCTTAACGGCGACCAAAGGAATATGAAAGGTTAATTTATCCAGGACTGATGTCTTGCGGGAGCCTTGTTAGTGTGTAGGATTTCAGATCAAAAGATGCAGGCGGGTTCAAGCCCAGGCCGGGATCACTCGATACGAGGCGCAGTGGCCTCATGGTTAGTGCGTTCGCCTCCGGATCGAGCGGTCCGGGTACGAGCCCTGGCCGGGGATATTGTATTGTGTTACTCTTACAGTGCCTCTCCCCTGCCCAGGTGTATAAATGGATACCGGCGAACTTAATGCTGGGGGTAACCCTGCTATGGTATAGCATCCCATTTCGGGGGAAATAGACATACTCCTAGTCGCTTCATGCTGCAGAAACTGGAGATAAGCACCGGCCTGATGAGCCACTTGGCTCGTATACAGACTTTATCTACCTACTCAATACGAAAGAAATGAATTTATTCCGACTAACATATTATTCCTAAGCTTTAACAAGTTCTTTATTTTTACCCAGCGCCGTCGAATAACAAAATTCAAAGAAATAATTTAACTACAATGTACATCATTTTCCCATATATCATTACAGATATTTTCATTTAAATAACAGTTCATCAAAACTATATTCTAGAGCAGACAATAAATATAAAATCACCAAACTGAACAACAACTCCAAGTGTAACCAAACAAGAGAGTTCTAAAGCTTGGCAATCAAATAGCCAACTAGGCAATTAAACTAGCTGGGACCATTACCCATGTAGTAAAATTTTTGATTTCGGCATTTATTGGCAGAGAGCCATTTATTTTAAGATCGAGTAGAAATTGTTTATCCGCAGAGAAGGAAAGAAATTATAAACAAGAACCAAGCTATGGTAAACCGGATAATCTGTGACTGAATTTTACTAATGATTATTCCTTTTGAAAGTTGTATTCATAGGTCCTCTTTTGAAACAGTAAAAAATCTACGTAACAAGAAAACTTGAATAACTCCAACAGAAATTATAATACAAGACTGTCCAATGGACCACCACTGAACACGCTGTTTAAGATATTCCGCAGCCAACCGACCGTTTGCTTCTCTGAGTCTGTAATAGTTCTGATATTTCTCGATCAAGTTGAAGTTCTCGTGAATATTTAGGAAGGACTTCTCGAAGTACGTCAGGGCCGTTTGCGTTCCGTCAACTCCTTCATATCCCATGTAGTCTTCGTCGCCTTTGATCAAATCGAAGTAAACGAGGTTTTCACCGATGGAGAATTCGAAAACGTTGCTGAAACAGATAGTGTACGTTCCGTTTTTATCAGTGGTAAATTTATGCAAGTCGTAATCCTTCTTTTCTTCTTTGTAAACGAAGCTGCCCTCTGGATCCTGTATGTACGCATCGATGCGCGGGTCGACGCCGGTGATCGGCGCGTATTCTAGCGAACATTCGGTGTTTTCTACAAGGTCTTCGTAGAAACATTCAAAGCCGCTAAGTTGAAACTGTAGATGGCGGCCATATACTGGTACCAAGCATAAACACAAGACGAAAATTACGATTAAATGGTCCATCGTCAGGGTACATTCACGCTTCGCAGAAAAGATATCAGCACCAAGATTTTGTGATCTTGTGGTTCAACGCCACAATACAGTCCTTCTCTTTCTTAAACGCCGTGTAATTGCTCGTTTCACGCAATTTCGCCCATGTTGAGCTGAGGTGAAGTTATAATCAAATCTGTTGTCCGAAGTAAATTTGCATGCGAGAAAATAAGGCCACGTGGCGTTCTGTAGACGCACGCGTAAGAATACTGTGATCTTAGCTCTTGGTTTGAAGACTTTGATTCCTTGCCGGATAAAACGCCGAACTTTTATGCTGTAATTAAAATCAAAGAAAATTTCCGAAAATTGTCGAAATGGGTCAGATTTTAATCGTTCGAGCGTTTGTCGTATTCGAAGAAATTATTCCAGCTGGTCGAAAAGCCGAACAAAAGCATTATTTTGTTGAATTTTAATTCGACGTCGTTACCGACAACCGAAACGAAATCAATATTTTGGCTGTGTTTATTTGTATAGTGCAGTATTTGTAATTGATTTCACTTGCCCATACTCAGTTTAAATAACTTTACTAGCTTAAGTTTCTATTCTCGAGGTTCAAATGTGAGGAAATTCGAAAACCGCATCCACATAAATCAACATTTTATGACATATGCATTACTTGTATTCCGTGGAAAGAAAAATAATGGATCTGAGAGCTTCAGCATGCACCGGCAATTACAAACGACCGAAATCCAAAGAAGCAACTTTTAGCGATTCAAAGGAATCGATTTTGATTTCTTTCTCAACCAAGAGATTGGTTTTAACTTAACAAGAGAATATTGTGATCCAATTTTACCAATGTTTTGTTTGCCAGCAGGACAGGCGGTTTAGCAAGGCATGGATTTATACAGCGGAGCCGTAAAAGCAGAAAAAGCGTTATGCCGCCTTATGTAAGCCTGCTTAACAAATTGTTATGCATGTATCTGTTCTCAGCAAATGCGCATGTTCAATTAAGTCAAGTTTAACCAAATGTCTCCTCCCATCAAAACGGGAAAACGTTTAATGCACACTGTTAGAAAAACAAATCGGAAAAAACAATTCGGAAGCCACGGGACCGGCTTTTCTTCGTGAACCCGGCAATTTGTCAAGTAAAAGTAACAAAAACTGTAAAACTGACCATTTTCTTTTTAATTTTGTTATTGTAAAATTTGAGGATCACAATATAAAGCTTGCAAATGGGCAAGTTAAATTTTTTTTATGATTCTCAACAGAGCTGGTACATTTTATACTAATTACTTATTCACCGAGAATGAGGTCTTTACGGGAAAATCTCAAACCACGGTCTTGCCGTATTGGCCGAGCGATAGCGAGGTCAATACGGCAAGGCCGAAATTTTCTCGTAAAGACAAACGTTCGAGGTTAACAAGTTGTTTATTACATGGCTTTTTGCTTAGCTTTAGCAGGCCCGTAATCAACCCGCGGGCATTACGGGAAAATAATGCCTTAGAGCTAGCCAATCAGAGCGCGTTTTGCATCAGTTACAAACACAAGCCATTTGATAATGTGGAATAATCTCAAATGATCTAAATATCTGTCATGCACAACATGAGCTGAAAATGTCTTGCCAGTGTCACCATACCCCTTTTACAGAACTAGCAATTTATGACCACTACAGTGAAATCATTATGAGAAGTGACAGGGAAAATTCTGCAAACGATAATTCTCTGACAGAAACAATTCAGACTCATTGGGCAAGACATAGCTTCAGGATTTTGTACGCAATGCGAGCCAATCAATGAGACTGTGCCGTGGCAAAGTTAACCTTTAGAGAAAACACGGTAATCCCATGGTTAGGGCTTTCATGAGGAAAAGGTGATATCCTACGCGGGACCAATCAGTAAAGTAATGCTGTACAAAAAAAAAAATTTTTCTGAGAAACGCGCTTTTCGACTCACTGGACGAGGCACATCTTCAGAATTTTGTACGAACTGCGAGCCTATAATTTACACTGTGGCCCAACGGTCAGCGAGTTGGACGTCGGATCGAGTGACCTGGGTTCCAGCAAAGGCCGGGGTTATTGAGTTGTGTTCGTAAGCAATAAAGTGCCTCCTTCCATTCAGAAGTGTATAAGGCACATGTAACAATAAGGAAAAGATGGCAAGTGTAGGCGCGCTAAGCTGCGGTGAACTGATATACTATCTAATGGGAGTACCAATACTGGCCTAATTACTCAGATATTTCCGTTTTATACCTGTAACTATATTTAATTTTTTGTTTTTGTTTTGATCATCTGTGTAACTGCATTTGAGTGAATAAATAAAATAAATGAATTAATAAATACTCGACTCCTAGTCATTCTATGCTACGGAAGCCGCTATAAGTTCCGACAGTGTGGTTCAGTTAGCACAACGCGAGTTGAGCTTAACTCAGTAGCTCTAAATCTCTTTTAATAATGGTTCAGGCAATTTTGTGATACTCAAAGACAATATAGTGATTCTCTTGTCTCGTCGACCCTGTATTGATAATATATGAAACATCAGAAGTAATCCTCTCCTTGGATCAACCAGTTTTGGTTTACGCTTGACTTGATTGATCAATCTTTACAAACGTCAAATATAACTTTTTTAAAACGGTTGATCTTTGATTCAGCAATCATTTCAGCCAAACAAACCAAAAACAGTTTTTTCTCAATAAAACACGAAAAACTCTCAACTAAAACGGTCTATCGCAAAAGAACACGCCCTTAAAAAGGGTGGGAAAAGTTCTTAATTGAAGCACTTCAATTAGGCAAGTCAAAGTCGTTTGGCGTTAAGTGGCTTGTAACAATATAAACACGGTCTAAGTTTTCAACCAAAGACTACAACATGGAAATGGCATTGTAGTCAAAACTCAAGAAGAATGCTATGTATGCATGTAATAGTGTCCCTCAAAAATGCCTCATTCTAAAAACCAGCCACAGTTGGTGGTTTCAGTCCATGATGGTACAGTAGATAGAGGCGAAACCAGCGGTGAGTGGATACAGCTACCAGGTCGGAAAGCCACACCCCAAATAGCTTGCAGAACTTCCCGCCTAGATTGTTAGTTTGTCATTTCTGTGATGATAATTGTTAATTTAAAAGCGAATCTTATCGATACGGTTAACAAACTATTAGCGACTATACCATTCATGTTTGTTTTTTTTTGTGTGTGTGTGTGTTTTAACTTGTTTCTAATTTTCTTGAGCAGTTGTCATTGTAAACAAACAATTAGTGTTATCGACAATTTTATCTCAAATTATTATGCACACAAAGCCAGAAAAAAATAAAAAAATAAAATAAAATGACAACTAAATATTAACTTAACCTGATTTTATTTCCAGAAGAAATAATGTTATATTTTACATAATATTCCTTAAATGCATTTAACAGGCAATATTACACAACCCTTACAGAACTATAAACATTATCCACAACATCAGCGGGATTTTGTCCTTATACCCGTTTAATTGGCCACGTCGCTCGCCAAGAAGCCTCAATTGCGAAAACTGCTCTGCATTGGACGCCAGAGGGAAAACGCAAGAGGGGCCGCCCTAAGATCACATGGCGGCGGACGGTGGAGAAGGAAATCAAGGAGATGGGGAAGACCTGGGAAGGCATCAAGTTTATGGCAAGGGACCGACAGATGTGGAGGGAACATGTTGCTGCCCTACATGCCACTTAGGCGTGAAGGGCATGAGTGAGTGAGTGACCTGGTTATATATTATCATTATTATTAGAGTTGATTTAGTGTTCTTATTGTAATACATTTTCCTTTTGCTATATAATGGACCGGTTTTTAAGGTCTTCATTTCTACTTTGTTCGTTTTCTTTATAAATGATTTTATGGGCCCATTAAACGTCTCAATCTCTGGCAAGTCCTTCTCCATCAAGCTTCCACAATAACATCTAAAAACAAGCTGTCCCACAGCACGAATTTTCAAGTGACTTTCTCGTCCAAGAATTGATACTGAGTGTTTCCATAGAAGAGGGAGCACTACATTTCTGCTACAGTGCGTATCTAATAATGTAGAAACACGCTCGTGTACAATATTAAGGTAGCCTGCATGATATTGTCAGTACTATCCAAACTTGCAAACTAACCGCATTATACTAGTTAATCTAAATAATAATGACCTCGATATAGCGTTATTTATTTCGACATTTTTTCATATACAGTCTCTCGGAGTGGTAAACACTTTACAAAAGGTATTCAAATCCTCCGAGGGAAAAAAGATGGCGACTAGTATTTACTCACAGTTCTTAGCGCACGACAACTTTAAAAACGTTTACAAAAACGTACAGAAACGTTATAACATCTTTAAACCCAGGCTACTCAATGCCCTTTGTATAGGGACAAATATTATAATCATTTGGCTTTCTTAGTGCCTCATAGGCTGTGTTAGGTTCGCAAGGCATTGTGGTTAAATGTACAGCCGCCATCTTTTTTTCCTACGGTGGACTGCCGATTAAAGTTTCAGACTACAAGTTTTCGTATGCCAGTCGATTAGAGTAAATAGGTTCGAAAGCACTCGTTTCAGAAGACAGGCTCAACGTGCTGCTCTGCGCATGCGTGCTTGTACACGTGCTTGTGCGAGGATGAGGACTTCCCGAAACGTATGCTGGGTATGTTTGAAGAGGCACATACGAATGATGAATCTGCGCGTGTGCGTGCGCCTGTAACTCTTGCAGATAAGCCGCTGACACAGGAGGCTGCGGCGTCGGTAATACCGGAGCTTGAGGAATGAGGTAGGGAAAATGCGAGCGCAGTTCATCGTAGCTGAACATCATGGAGCGTCCAGGCCCTTTCATCTTCAACATCCCGTCTTGTTCCAGGCCCCTAGGTAAATCATGGCAAATAGCGGGATTACATATTTTCGGTTTAAAAATTTACTGATTGCCTTCCTCAAAGCACTTAGCAACAACCATTTACAAACTACAACAACGTAACTTGAACTTTGTATGTGCATTAGTTACTTTCATAGCCTAGAAATAATTAAGGACAAAAGTATATTACTGCTATTATAAAACTTTAAGGTAAAAAGCTGTTAAAATTATGAGTCTAAACGTTTTCGATCTGTTTGATCATCATCAGAGTGATGATGATGATGATCAAACAGATCGAAAACGTTTAGACTCTTAATTTTAACAGCTTTTCACCTTAAAGTTTTTTATTTTACTCTTATCGGCGAAATGTATATATTACTGCTATTGTGACTTAGTTTGCTCTGATCACCCACAAGTGGTTTGAAGAAAAACAAATTAAGTAATGGCTTGACTCCAAAAAATAAAATAAATATAAAAAGATAAATGAACTAGCTGATGGAGGCCACCCTCTTTTTATTTAGGATATCTCGGAAGACGATATATATAGTAAAACAGAGAAAATCGATTGAAATGAAAAGTCATTGGCAAATAGTCTCTATCTAAATTTAAAGCTTTAGTAGCTAAAATAGAAAAAAATAATTACAAAAAATGTAAATAACCATTGTTTAGGGCTAACCTGTATAACTGACAGAAAACGCTTCTATGTGGCATCGGAAGCCCGAGGCTATATAGTGCAGAAGAGTATCAATTTATATTCAAGTATCTAGAGCGTAATGGTTAGAACAGATGCGGCCTTTAATTAATACTGCCCCGATAAAATCTATTTAATAATGATATTTTTGAAGATATAAAGTGTCCATTGAAATGATTTCCATTGTTACGTTGGAGCCAAATTCCGCGCACAGAGAATTTTTGGCCTGCCTCTAGTGAAATTAAAAAACATCATGGTTTTTGGAAACAAATAAGAACTTTTCTCGCTTATATCCTCCATCAAATCACACGACCTGAGTATGCAAAATTAATTCTCTCCTCTGATCTTCGTCAGTTTTTATTGCGCTGAAGTTAGAACTTAATTAAACCCGCAAACTGAAGACATTTTTTTTCTTTCAGTTGGTTATTGGCTTTTTTTTATTCTCAAAAAACCGCATGCCTGATTACATTGAACTATTAATTCTTCATAGTAATTATGAGGCACTTCCTTTTAAGATGTTGATTTTCTGTGTTCTCGTTACACGAATACAGCAGTGTATAGACATTGTGAGGAGAAAATGGATACGGATCACTCTGGCTTGAATGTTAGATGATATCAAGCCGTACATTGGTAATGTTGTTAGAATTCTGTTTGGTACGAGAAATAAATATAATTTTTCTTGATTTTGAAGAGAGACAAACGTCAGCAGCGAAACTACTAAATAATTTCGAATATCAGTGAAACTCAAAAGGGTTAGACGATCGGGCATGACTTTTCGTTTAAACAACTTGAGAACAACTGACAACGTCAAAGCATTATTCCCAAGGTAGTCGGTAAACGTTGGTGATTTATGATACGCCTGTAAACACATGAAGACTGACCGGTCTTGATATTAATCGGTATCACATCTCGTGCTGATGACGGCTCGCCCATTAGCTAATATTTTCGGTTGGTTTTTCACCGCGCAGGTGCATAAATAGCCGCGAGGTTTTAAAATGAAAAGTAAACATCACTAAAACCTTTTTTCCATTTGGCCCGGGTAAATGATTGAAGCATATGTATCAAAGGTATTGATTCAGCGATAACATTGCTGCCCGCATACAAATACCAGTCAAGTTTACCCAGCAGCGCTATACATCGATATGAAATTTGATCCTCCTTTTTCTGGAGACAACAGCGAAAGAAATCGAGCTGAGTTTATATGTACCATAAGGTTTTCTCAAGAAAACGGCCGTTTGGTCTTACCAAAAAGTTTGCTGAACGGAATTCAAGTTCTTAAGTTTAAGTAGATGAAGTTCTATGATAATTTACCTTATAAATCGACTTCACATTCGAGAATGACATCTTCATTAAACATTTGACAAAAACAATCTTACAACTTGTAGAAAAGCACTTTCCTTTGAGCCGATGTAATTTCGAATTCTCAATTTTTTTCTTATACATCTCAGAAATTTTTAACTTTTTCCTCCTCTTGTCTTCACTGAGCAGGAAAACAATTATACTGTATAAAAAATCAATTTGAAGTAAATCGCAAAGGATTCTCTTAACTCGTGCGATGAAATATTCAGAAAAAAGCAAGAGCAAATTTACAGTATTGTGAAAAGGATAGATTTTCTTTGGTACAATTGATTACTGGCAAAAAGCCTTGTCCTTATACCAGGTCGAATTAATTGTTTCCATAAATAAACGTACCTCTTGTATAATTCATTGATTTCACTATGAAAGCGTTTTACAATTAAAAGGTTCGCATGAAGGCAGATGTAGAATGCGCTTTTCTAGTTCTTCTGTCGTGTAATGAAGGGCTTCTGATACAGTTCTTTGTTGTCAAAATTTCCGGTGATAATCGTGCCTTATTAACAAGTAATCGTACGAAATAGAGTGTTAATGCAGCATAACAACTTAACCAATAATTTCCTTATTAAACAGGCTTTCAGAGAAAGGATTCACCGTAATTTCGCGCTCGTTACAATGGACGCAGCAATAGAATATATATGCTGATACACGAATTATAGTCGAGAAGAGTGAATGTACACCTTAAAATAACTCGGAAATTTATGATACCACTATTAGCAAACTTAATTCATGTACGTTTAATTAAACCGTCGATTGCCTCTTCGTAATATCTGCTAGCATTCGCATTCAAAATAATATGTAACCTAGATTTCTTTCATAATCCTTAAAAAAGCGAGAAGATCACAATTCAAGAAATGAAAACATAACTGGATGTTTGGAAGCGAGTCACACATAATTTTCAATCGACGAAGAGAAAAAGGAAGCCGCGTTGCTTCGTGTTTCCCAAACTTAAAATTATTAGCAAGATCATTAGGTCTTGTGTGTACTGTTTTCATTTACCTGGATCCGGGAATAAATTTATTCCCATAGCTTTTCAACAATGAAATGTAGGCACGAAATCCGTAAATATAAATAACATATTACATCAAGGAAACTAAGTCACCCCATTCGCAGGTAAGAAAATGTTCAAAATAATATAAGAAATATTGAAACATGGCTTATTTTGAAAAGAATTGGGGACGTTAATGTTTCAATACATAATTTTTGAATGGCATATTAAAAAGCAAAACCTTACCCCTTCCTCATTTCTGCAGCCCGCACCCGTTGTCTCTTGTTCTTAAACCAGTTACTAACTTGTGTCACGGTTAGATCGGTCATTTTTGCCAACTCGTACTTCTCTCGAGGTGTGGGGTATGGATTCTCGGTGTACGCCTTATTTAGAATATTCCTCGACTTCTCTTTGAAGCAGTAAGTGGTCTCTTCGCCATCCCAAATCGTCCGTGGAAGAGGGTACTTCCTCCGGACTCGGTACTTGCCCACAGCTCCTAAAGGTCTGCCGCGCTGGCGTTCCGCTTCGATGTAATGCGCCGTCCTCCAAAGACACTGAAGTCGCTCGTGGTTCTCTTTAGAGAACTTGTTGCTCTCGAGTATGCCGTACAACTCCTTGAAGTTGTTTTGGTAGAAATAGACAACAGCCTTTGAGACTAGAATTGTCTCGGTTGTTTTGGCATCGTTGTCTATTTCCGCGGGTAAAGACCACAGAAATCGAGAGAGGCGCTCTATTTCACCGTTATTTTGAAGAAACTGGCACACTTTCGCAACTTGACCTGGTGAAAATGGACACGGAAACATGTTACTGATGGACGCTGGATGTACCTCAGCTTAGCGAGTGTCTCTGGCGATTGTTGCCTCGAATGTGACAATCCGCCTTGCACGCCCGTATTAAATAGAGCCCTATCTCGTGATTAGCCAGCGATTTTGTTTCAACGCTGGCTGGAAGCTTTGTTGACTAAACTAAACATTCCCGCTTTTGAAATGATATTGTCCAAGCCATAAGTTGAACAAAACCCCTTTTAGTGTAGACGTCAGAATAGCATCAAGTGTCCAGTCCTTCAATTAGTTTGTCATTAGCATGAAATAGATTCAGACAAACTTGTTTGTTTAAGCATCTAGGATGGCCTATTTCATTTTGAGTATCTGTGGCCTGAACAAACAGTATTTTAAGCGCTCAATTGTGGCTAGATATTGAAACCAAATTGCCGACCTTTCAGATTTTGTATTCAAAATGTGTACAGTGCGAAAGCTTTGGCCATGAAGAATATTTCGAATTTTTAATCATTTTTTGTTTCCCACTTTTGCAAAATTTTATGCGATCATGTTCAATAAACTCGTCCATTGTTTCTCAATTTGTAACTTCGATACTTTAATAACCAGTCACAAAGAACGGACTTTTTAATCAACATCTAACAAGTTTCCATTCAATGTATGTAGTTCAATTCAGGGGGCGAGAAATAAATCAAAGAATTCCCTTCGCAGTGTCACTTTTACCATCCTGTTTGACTTAGCGCAGAATTCTTCAGCAAGAAAAGCAGTTGTCACGTTATGGGTGGAATTCTACACTTCCTCTTCAAACATTCGGCATGATCCTTAGCGCCTTTAACACATCAAAGGAAAAGAAAGGGAACGAGTCTGAAGAAGTAGCAAACACATTCTTCAATTACTACGCAGGGCTTACTTTCGTACAAAAACAACTTTATGCAATCTTACTTCAAGTAATACGGAAATAAGCCAATTAAAACTGACAATCATCTGTGACGAATAAACGAACAAATTTCCGAAAGTTAAACACGTCGTCAGTTCGAAAATATTCACAGTTTCAACCCTATTTTTACCGAGGAGGGCTGTTTTGATTTTCCCATACAGCTGTATTTGCTCAAAAATCGTCGAATTAATACTTCAAAACTACCGTGCACAATGGCAGGTCGCGTAAAAACAACGTGCCATTTGCTGTCCATAGAGGAGCGTACATCTGCTGCTTTTGTCAACAAAACAGACAATGGGTCCAAGGACTTGAATGGGTTCCCGGAGCAACCCGACACAAACCCTTTTGATGTATAATATCAAATTATTAAAATCTCCAGGCTGGCTTCAATGAAAATTTGTCGAACTCGTGTGAATTTGGAATGGGCAGGGGTGGAACATATTTTAACCTTGACTTTTTAAGAGAGTGAGATGTGTCACAACCTCTAATCTGAGTTCCTAAGCCTGACAAGGTATTGTGTGTAAAACGAGTCGAAAAAACGCTACTCGCATCAATTGAATGTATCATTAAAATGTTTTAATCTGCAAATTAGCTAGGCAAAGAGGTGACACATTGCTTTGTTGAGGCGACAACGACCTGTTCAGTTAATCCAAAGTAATTGTGCAAAGAAAAATAATTACTTATAGGACTGCACGCATTTTGTAAGAGAGAAAATATAGATTCGCTACCTAGGTTAAAAAGATCACATTATTCCGAAAGTGTTAAATTGCGCCATTTTAAAGAAAAAGCAGACAATTAGTCCGGCTGCTTTCCTAGACTACAAAATAACGATAATTTTCTCACAGATACAGAAAATCCTTGATGATTATAAACACGACATAAAACGGGGATACGAAGCTTCAAAACTTCCGCTAAGAACGTTCAGCATTGAACATTAAAATATCTTTTACAGATAAACCCGTCCCGCTTGTAAACTTCTTATAAACGGGCTTAAGGTTTATTACAAGCATGCTTAACTCAATAACATTAAAGTGAGACAGACATTCTCCACATTTTACGAACTAAGAAAAGAAATTCTCACTTTCACAAAAAACTCGTTTATAGGCAGAGCGATAGTGTAGGGCATAGCCATACGTAGAGTGTCTAAATTCGTTTGAAAAGTTAATTGATTTGAGGAGATAAAACATGCTGAAAAAAGACAATGGACTATTTCTTGACTCGCAAAACACAGACCAAAAAAGGGAACAAAACTCGGGTAAAAGTAAGGAGTTTCGAAGAAAGCTCACAGCGAGAATGCCAAACGACAAACGTGTTATATAGCAAAACGAAAAGAAAAAAAAGAAGTAAAAAGAGCAGAAAAATATTTCAAAAATGAAGAGTAAAATTTTCACTCAACTAAACTTTCAATTACGAGACAAAACCGATGAATTTTTGATGAAACTGAAGAGAAAAATGTTAACACCTCCGACAAAAGAAACATTCAAAAATCATAAATCTTTCTCAATGCATACAGATAACTATTTTTCCATATACAAGTAGCTGACGAAAAGCAATCAGTTTATGAAAATCTTCGCTCGTAAAGCTCATTTACAAAATAAAAAGCGCACAGAAAAACTAGCAGAAAAAGGTGCATCTCACGTAAAATAAATCAAACGAACGTGCTCCTATATTGGTGTTTTGAAATTGGACGCATGTGATTTTTCCTTTAGCTCAAATGTGTTTGTCGTAGGCGCGAGTTATACAATATGCCCATCTATTTCCAATATACCTAAGTGCTGCGGTTTGTTGTTTTCTGGAAAATATTTATCTGATTGCATAAATATATGTATTAGTTTTGTCTTGGTGAAAAACGAGCACGCTTTTTATCGATATATTACAATCTACTTTATTTTAGTATTCAGTTTCAGTCCTATTTAAAACCTACCCCTCACTAATTAAGCTCGTAGAATTTTCATGTCCAAGGAACAGAAATTTGGTTCATTTTTATCTCTACAAAACAGGAACTTAACACCTCCTCAATTAAGCATTTGCTTTGTTATCGAGAAAATTGTTTACTAGCAGAACGTTTTTATGCTCTCTAGGTTCAAGGTCGGTATACAAAAAGATGTTATTACGAGATACCAGCTAAAAACTGAATAATGTCCACTTTTACTTTTTATACAGCCTCAGATAAATTTCAGTTACAGCCGTATTTTTTCGCCTTTCATCAGTTCTACTTCAATATTTTCGTAGATTTTTCAAAGTTTCCAGAACAAACGATTAAAAAATATATAAATACTTTTTTATTAACACTGTAGTTGTCTATGTCTTAACATAATCAGGAATTTTGCAGGGATAAAACCTTGCCAATACGTTTTTAGCATATTACCGTTTCCGGGGAAACGTCCTTTGCTATGTTAAATGATCGAATCTGCGTAGAATCTACTGGTGAAGTCTCTTTTGACTGTATAAGCTTTTGAATTTTGAACGATTTGAATGACCTTGAGATAACCACATTTTATTATGAGCAGGTTTATTGGGCTTTCACACTTTAAGAAGCCAAGACGCCTTTCAGATTAAATTAGATGAAATTAAATCATTATGTTTAAAGGGGGATCTGCCACAAGTTTATGACAATCCTGCCATATGAGCAGAGCATAAACATCAAAAACTTCAAAGAAAACGATCCGAAAATCGACCAAGAGGAAGAAGTGGTTGATTTTGTAAAGTTTGGAACGAACCAATTGGTCCTGCTGGGAAAAATCAAGCTTTCGATTGTAAAAAAAACTCTGCATACTGTGACGACTGAATATCATCATCTGACGCATGTTTCACCTCAGATTTTGTACTTAAAGCTTGCAATTGTAAAAAGTAATAGTCTTCTTACGAAATACAACCTGGCACATTTATTTATTACTACGCGGTCACATTTAAGCTAATTTTTGATTGAGGCTTGAACGTTTAGCGCATTTTGCTCTCAGACCATCCCCCCATGTTTATTGTTGTAGTCACACAAACGAAAACGAAGACTGGGGAAGGATTTGCTTTCAAAAACACTGTCCAGGATTTGTAGCCTGCTCACTGACTAATCAGTACTACCTTGTCATAATTTTAAATAACTAACGCTATCACAATGGATACAAACAAATCGACAGTGTAATTGAGTCATGCAGGATCACAACAAATCTTCTAATTGGAATACTGTTAAGTATCGCGCGTAAATTTGAAGCTTTAATTCATTGCATTGATAGTATTAAAAAATGCCAGTGAGATTATTTACCTGAATGTTGTGGGGTGCAGTTCACTATCATTTCAGCAAAACTGGTCATAGCGGAAATTTCGTGTTGAAATAAAAAAAAACACTAAGAAGGATACGTTGGAAACGTTTACTTAGTCAATAGATGAGGTTCCGTGGAATTGTGGGAAAATCGGATCAAATATAGATCTATCGATAGTGAAAGGTTGGTACAATAAATTTTCTTCAAGTCAAAAATCTGCCGAATGCAACACTTCCCGAAGTCATTGTCGTCGAATCCCGGTAACTGGAGTGATCCATCCAAACAGATTTGTAATAAACTCAGGTTAACTCGCTCACGTCCGAAAATCTGGTTTGTGGTGATCCGATATTGTTTATAAGGGTTGTTAAGCGACCCACAATGACAACGGCAACGGGAACAATGGCCATGCACGTGCACGTTCTCTGTGAAAGAACAATGTGGAATGCCCAAATTTAATTCTGCGTTATTTGGAGAAAATGAACCACGATGGCAACCTTTTTTTTTAAATATCTTTTTCGCATTTTAACGCTTCTTACATATTCAAAGCTCACGAGGATCGCTCAGACAGGGACCTAAGTCGTATTTTCAATTCCGCTTTGCCTTTCTATAACTCGGTAGTTCACTCTGAGGAAACATCTATATGCGATTAGTAAAAAAATAATTTCAGCATATTCTATGAAAATTATGAAGCAAAATGTCTCAACAGGAGGGATACAATGATACAATTATGTTGAGGATTGGTAGATGCAACAATTAGATCGAGGAATTTTTAAACGGTTTCTTATTATACGGCTACTATCTATCACTATGAAGCAAGTTTAAAAAAGAATGTTTTTGAACACTTTAATTTGGCCTTCATGGGAATCCTCAAACTCACGTCAATTTTCCACCAGGAAAAGAAAAAATCCAAAACTGACGAGATTTAACAATCGAATTTCGATCTATGACATGAAAAAGAACTTCCTACATTTATTGGAAGTTTTGTGTGAAGATACGGTGACAAAGCTCGATCCTTTCATTCGCAAAGTCAAAGCTTGTGTAAATTGTTGTGTTCTTAACTTTAATGTGTGTGGATGAAACCCATTCAAGTGAAAGCTATTGAGCAGGAGTTTCATTTGCTACTGTTTATCATGCTGTACTATGTGATTATAGTTCTTCAATCTATGGATGAACACCTAATGTGTGACCATTCACATGAAAGCTATTGAGCACTTCTTTCGCTGTTTGTTATGACGCACTTATAACGACATTTGATATTTTTAAGCATAAGCACTTATTAGAAGTAAAATAGCTAACTGAGTGTAACATCACTCTGCCAAACTGTGAGCGATTTTACAAGGTTTACCTTGTGAAATACGAAATGATGGACTTAAATATACTCTTAAATTTAGTGTGTTAATTTAGCAGTATGAGTGAATTATTTCTGATGTGTAAAAATGAGTAATTGAACAGATGCCTTTCGTCGCTACTGAACGAACAGGGTTTTAAAAGCTGAATTCTGCCTTGAAGCAAGCTAGCATTTAATCAACTATTCAATAAAGTCATCTCCCCCTATTTACTCGGCGGTCCTAAATAAACTTTCAGTTTCTTTCATTCACCCGAAAAGTTCAATTTTCTCAACGTGACAAAAAGCGTAAAATTTAAAATTTGTCTGGAATAAGAAAATATACAGGTAAAAAATATTTACACATCTTACAGTGAAACTTTCTGGTTTAACTTTTGTAACAGTCTTCCTTAATTTCTGAGAGACAGATAAAAACAAGAGCTTTTCCCCTAATTATTATTTATATTTTGCTACACAAACATTTGCCAATGTTAAAAATTGTTCAGGCGACTGTGGTAACTATGAAAGTACTATCCAAAAAGTAAAATTTAAAGCAAGAATTACATAAATAACATGTCAAGGATTAGTCAAGGCTTAGAATACAGCAAGAAACTGCATCTTTTGGTTTTGCCAATTATAACTTCGGATTCAGTAAACGTAGCGATAATCTCCGAGAATAATTTTTTTTTAAATTATCCAGTTTTCGTTAAACAAACATCATTTGTCAAGCTCGACATTTCAGGTGACTGTGAATTAAACTTTTATTAAAAAGGATTAAAACGACGAAGAAAGGAACAATCTATAATAACTTTGAGAGAGAGAATATTCGTGTTTAAAAACGAGCTAAAAAAGGACAAATTTTCCCCACAGGTTTCTCAGTTGCCCTTTGATGGTTCACCCGCCATTTATTCTTTAAGCAAACGTCTTGAAAAATTGTTCAGACAACTAATGTACATTAATGATTTAAGTATAAACCAGAACGAAGACAAAAGAAGGTAATTCTTTCAGAAACGAATGCAAGGTTAAAAATAATCGCGAAATTTCGCTGGAACTGTAGGGATCTGACGAAAAAAATTGTAAGCTGTGTTTGCTGTTCCGTGCTAGCAATAAATCAGCTTTGCGTTTAAATGACTTGTTATTTGTCGCTGTTTAAATCACTTTATATCAATTGCCCTAATGACGGCGAGTGTTGACAAAACTGGTAGGCCCAATTGCGTTCAATTTTGAACAATCACGTAAAAATTTCGATGACCCTAATTGAAAAAACGCTTTGTGTTTTCTTGGGTCAGGCTATATTCTGACTTTCTGTTGAGCAAATGGACCACCTCTGTTTTACTTCTTATCGCTAGTTCCGGCTTTTTCATAAGGACTTTAAACCTTCCCACAATAGAAAAAAACTGACTTAACGCCGCACTTTTGAGATGCACCATCCCTCACAGAGCTCATTTAAGAAACATGGAGTAGAATCCATTTTACATGGAATCAAAGATATAGTTTAGTATAAAACGCAATCTTTTTTATGGAAAAACCCTTTTCCTTGTATTCACTGCGAGCAAAAACAAGATAAACTGACCTTGTACCATGAAACATGACTCAAGTTTACTTTACAAACTCTAATTTCAACATTATGAAATTTTACTTTCGCTCTAGGATTTTGCAACGAGTTTGCTTTCTTTTTTTAGACATAATAAATTCGTCTGCTTTCAATGTATAGTCAAAGTGTCCATAGTTTAAAAGAGGGCAACGTTTGTAAGAATGTCTTTCGTATTTCGTCAAGAGCAAGTGCACAACACGATTAAAGATCCAACACGCTTCATGAAATTTGCTAGCCGTACATAAAAGTGCTTCACCTTTACTAATTAACGTCAGCACCGTTCACTCCAATTAACAGAAGCAGGTCATCTTCGAACGAGGTTTAAATTATTCCCATCGTAAAAACTGAAGGAAAAAACGCAGTATTAAAATGAATACATGACAAAGTCAAAGTCGTTACGAAATGACAACGACGAGCACAGAAGCACTCATACGCAATCAAGGAAGGAAAAAAAAATAAAGTTGAAAGACCTCACAGCTGGCTGCCAGCATTGATTATGCTGCAGGAAATTGAGATCCTCTTTCCTATTTAGCCAGCAGGGTTAAAATATTCTGCTTGGATAAGCATGAAGGGCATAAGAAGGTGTCAAAAAGGAAAAAAGGATAACTCGATGACTTCCTAACAACACGTCAAGATATCTATCTCAATAAAAACCACATTCGCAGTACAAGGGTAGGGCTATGGGAAGATATTTCATCAAGGAAAATTATGCTTTCTTTCCTTAGAACCGGAATTTCCTTCAAGTCAACTACTTTCGTGAGATGTTGACTTCCGCGACCTACCCACTTTGAATCGTTTTCAAAATAGCCCTACAAGATTGGGAATGGATCACAGCTTCGAATTAAAAATGTAAAGAAAGACCATTCTGCGAACCTGCAACATAACATAAGCGATCAACGTCTGGAAATGTTTATTTTACTAAATATACTCATTTATCAAATTGTTTGGAGCTAGAAAACGTTCTTTTCCAGTGAAAAATCAGCATT
Organism: Orbicella faveolata; assembly: GCF_042242905.1. NCBI lineage: Eukaryota > Metazoa > Cnidaria > Anthozoa > Scleractinia > Merulinidae > Orbicella > Orbicella faveolata. Next base: position 2,634,058 of record NW_028301555.1, read on the forward strand.
ATAAAGTTCTCAGTACATAGTATTGCTATTAAATTTTATTATCAGTCGAATATCTACAAGAAAAGTCCGATTTGTTAGGTGACAGCAGAGGTAACAAACGTCCACGAAATGAAAATTAACCGCAGAGCTTATCAGCGTAAGTCTTTGGAATTTCTGTTTGTGGTGAATAAGACGGCTTTATCCTTGGACATTGTAAAAGCGGTCCTGAATTCATTCAATTTCTTCTCGGCTTTGTCACACGGTCTATTATGCTTTTCAAGGTGGAATACAGGGGGAACAAAAGTTAGAATTTAAACTGGACTGCATTGAAAACTGGGGTACTTTTTGTGAGTACCTTTTCAAAGCCTATTATGCTTGCATGCTTGAGTTCATAAAATAACTTTCAATTTCTGTCCTTATCTTGCTATTCATCAGTGCAGCTGACAAAATACAGCCCAAGGTTATCATTTATCGGTTCTGCTAGTGTTTGAGCCATGGCTAAGCAACCAACAGTTCAGAGAAAATTTCCCGGCCTGGATTTATGTCAACTAACGTATGCCTCAATCTTTGTTGACAGGCAGCTGAGCACGAGGGGTCGCCCGCAATTTAAAGGAAAAAAAGAAAACACATGTAGAGAGAACTCATCGCTTTAGAAACACACAAAAAGGGCCATTTCTTTAACCTTTTCGTAGTCATTCTTATTTTAATCCAGTTGATTTGCCTTTGTCAAAACAATAATCTAACGTGAATGAGTTATTAATAAATATAATTGGAAATGATCGCTAGCAGAAACGTATTACTTAAGGTGCCAAAAGGGAAGTTAAGCTCAAGTTTGTAAGAAAAGAGTTCATCGAATTGGGTAGCAGCAATAGATGTCATCCTTAAATTTAATTTATCATCGCAAGCTCTCAAATTGAACACTCTTTTACTGGGGTCTACCAGTCACTCGAAGAGCAATTTCAAAGGAGGTCTTAAAACCCTTAACTCACTGAAGGCAGTAAAAAGTTTAATGACTTCAGTTGGTCAATTCTGATTCAAAAAATTTAAAAGTTGAATGAGAGATTCCCAGATGAGTCTACTTCTCCAATATTTCACAACTGCTTTCACAAACACTCAAGCACCTTCCAAACACTCCTCGTCAACATCGCAATTTTCAACAAGAAATGCGATTTACTTGGTTTAATTTTAGTGTTGTTATTTCTGATACATAAACAATCACTTTAAACTAGCTACAAGAGCGAGGTGTTTTTATCGCATTACACTATACCACACTAATCACAATATGCGAATAACAAAGAAGTTCACGCCATTCTCAATTCATATGGAGCCTTGCAGCGTTTGGTAATTTCGGCACATTGACTACAAAGACGAATTCTGTGTCCCTACTGTGAAGAGCCAATTCAAATAGAAAATGGTGGCCGGTATAATCTTGTTCACGCTGTTCAAGGTGGTTTTAACTTGTGATTGTAAGATTGAATGAGCCGTTGATAAGTGTAAAAGATTTATACTTGCAGAAGTTGTAATTTAGCGAGGTATTGTCAGTAACCTATTGTTTGTCATGCTTTGGAGATGTGGAGTGACTATATTCAAATGAAAGCTTTTGATGAGTAAACTAGAGTACTAGTTAACCCATCAACAGCTCACTAAAATTACAAACTTGAGCAAGAAAAAGAAACAACATGAAGTGTTTATAATTTGCAAGTCCTTAAAATAGTGTAAAAAGTCTCTAAGCATTGTTTTACTTTGTGTTCATTGCAACACAGGGGTCTAATGGGTCTTGCGTGGTGATCTCGCGAAGCCACTACAGGTCAAATCCACATACTTTCACCAGATGAAGGAAAATTAGCAGAAAATTCAACTTTCAAAAAGTTTCACCTTAATTCTCTTCCGCACAAGACAACGTTAACGTTTCTCAGATTTTTCGTCATGGAAACTGCATTCACCAGCCGGTATTCTGGTGGAAATTCGTTCAGTCGATTCCAAACGACACACGAAGAAAGTGAGAACACCCAACAAAGAATAACAGAACATAGAGGTCGGTTTTGCTATGAATAAAAGTTGTCCCTTTAAAGAAATGACAGTACTTTTTCCTACTTGGACGCCAATGACCGGCTCTATCAAGTGGTTTACACGTTTAAAGACTGAATTCCAAATTCCACTCGGTTAGTCAAAAGTTCTAACACAAAGAACACACGACATTTTGCATGACCTAAAAGCGACTGCATTTAAGTTCTTTGGACAATGCGACAAATAATCGAGGCCAAATTGTTTAGAATTATAGGAAATTAGATTTTGCATAAATTTCCTTGAATCTGACAAGTTAAATCTTTTAACTGAAAGTTACACACGCATTAAAGCAATAGTTCTTTACTACTCAGCGAAGACAACTGTTGTCCTTGACGAACTTTGTTACCCGATACCTTTCATTCATATTTTAATTCGTTCGATGCCAAAGAGGATGTGAAAGGGCCTCCGCGGAAATTAAAGGAAAAAAGTTTGCTTTTGCGTAAGCATGATTGGCAGCAAATTTCGCACAGGAAAAGTAAAAGAAAATATGTAGAAAATACTTATGCTGAGAAACGGAGCACAAGAACTAAGACCATCATGTTCCTATTACGCCTTTCTTGTTTACTCTGACCCAATTATTAAGTTTGTTTTGCAGACATCTTTTTATGACTTCTTAATGAGATTTAGTCAATTAATGTTTATCGTGCACAGTTTATTGCCTTCGTACAAATAAAAATCTTTTATTTAGGAACAGACTAGAAAATTTAACTTAGTATTTTCTTGGTACACTTTAAACTTTTATAGTCACAGCAACAGAAACACACTAAGCGCGATTTTCTCGGTAACAGGGCAAAAAAAGATTGTTCAGTTCAAACAATAAAGGAAGAAAAAAGCGCTTTTGACAGCAAGAATCATTGTATTAGAAAGTTCTTTTTTTCCTTTCTTTTCTCTCCATTCACTGCAAACTTACGCCGAAGTACGACACTAAGGACTGTAGAAAGCAAAACAAAGAACGTGTATACAAAAGGAAAAAGAAAATTCTTCTCGTTTATGAAAATGGTGAACAAACGCACGGAAGCGGTGGTGTTTTTTCAGGTGTTCATATGATGGGTTATCCCTGCTGACTGAGACAGTCGTTTAAAAAAAGAACTGGCCGGGTTTGCGCCGTCCTTTGCATTTTACAGAAAAATGATTTCGCGCTGAATCTGCATGTCTTTAGCTGTAACGTCACGAATTTCTATGAAAAAAGGCTTCGATATCGTGTTCATCGTAAGCTTTGCTCGATTCCTTACACATAGAAAAAAGTTCCAAAAAATTCAATTGGGGCATTACATGCACCACGCAAATACAAATTCATTAAAAACGCCGCTTTGAGATGCCCTTCAAGTTCGCTCTTCTCTAATCCTGCAGACGAACCCAATTTACCACTGGAGATTGAGAGGCGGAAAATGTTGAAATCTTCAACGAACATACAAGAGCTGCAACCCAGTTGTAGTCTTATCTCATGGCCGTTATGAACCTTTTTATTACTTGCTATTGAAGTTGACAAGGAATAACAATTTACTTTTTTATGATGAGACCTTGCCATTCATATTTCCCGCTTTTATCAACGCGAGAGGAAAAAAGTCATTGCGATGATTAAGTCCTCTGTGCTTACAATCGAGATGTGAATCAGTTTTACAGTCCTTTTACTGTAATGATCGGAAAACGCATTCAAAAGTTTTTAAGTTCTCAGTGATTTAAAATGTATAACCGTGAAAACGACGAAGAAGTTGCAAAGGAACAAACAATTAAAATATAAGATTAATCAAAAGATCTTTAAAGATGACACTTTGCTTTCGAAAACGTCACCAATAAAACGGAAATCTAATAATTCAATGAAAAAAGTTCGGAAAGATCTCGCTCGTACTGATAGGCCATTGACAACATGTTGAAAGCAAAACAACAAAGAATAACTGTATTTCAGTCGTAATAGAATTAAGCTAAAACGTTTTTATACATTGTTCTAAAATGATCCTTTTCATACAATAACGCCAAACGAAGACGCTCATACTGTTGTTGCAGAATCTCATACGCATACTCAAGTTCAGGGTTCAAGGCATTTCATGGATGGCGTGGTTAGTTCTTTTCAAATGAGAAATGCAAGAGACACTCTCAATGGTCAATCGTACGGTGTAAATAACAGGGCTCGACGACATCGACAAAAGGACCCAACTCAATGTTCTTTGACGTGACTGAAAATACTGCTTCCAGTGCTGCGATCAGTGATTGACATTCGTTGAGGTTTTTTTTTTGTTATCCGATCTGCTGTTTTCAGTACTGAATTTTCGTTCGCTTCAGTCCACCTCACATCAGAGTTGCAATGTTCTTTGGAGTGTTTCTTTAAATTTCTAGGTAATTAGAATTGATTAATTTTGCATTCTCGAACTTTCCAATGCGACTATGTTCACAGACAAGATCTGTTGAACTCAGCGTAAGACAGCGCAGTCTGTATCATTAACTCGAATGTGTTTAGTTCTGCACCAACTTTATACCACTAAAGTTACAATGCAAGAACAGCAAATAACTAAAGCATGACCACGGTTCATTGGCTAGTTATAACTTTAAAACTTTAACTAAAATTAGTCTCATTGTGGTAACCGGTAGAGAGTTCCAACTTAAATCAAAAGTTACACCGTAAAATAATCCTGCCGATGTTGGCTTTGGTAAGAAGTGGGTTGAAAAACTAGGTCCTAGAACAATTTACAGCAAGTCTACATCGATGTTACAGACAAGACATCCCACACAAAAGGAATCCTTAACATCCAAATGAATGCAGGGTCGAGGTGGGTTAAAAATATTTTAAGCTTGGAAGCTCATTCCTGTCGTAATAAAATCCCAGATTCTGTGACATAGTGCAGGCAGGAGAAAAACAGTACTTCCCGATTAATAGAAGGTTAGAATCAGTAGGTTGTTCAACAACTCCGGTCCACTGCTTTCCGTTTGTATACACCAGGGTGAAGTAATTACTGAATTCTCAATAGATCTGAAATACAAATAATTTTAATACACAACAAACGCCTTCCTCCCTTACGAGTTTTATGTGAACGGAACGACAAAAAATAGGCGTGGCCATCACAAAGGCTTGGTTTACCGTACCCATACTATGATTATTTTATTTTCTCTGTGTATAGGATGCTCATTTCTTAAGCCAATATTATTTCTCCTCTTAACACGAGTTATAATCATCTTAAAGAACAAGAGTTATTAAGCAATTGTTTGAAGATCCTTCCGGAAATACTGGCCAACTAAATGAATGAACTCAGAACAGTCTCAGAATAGTTTTTATCTAGAATTACGAAGGGAAACGATGTAAAAACGAAACAACAATCATCTGTCCTATTGAGACCTTTTAAACATTAAAATACTGGAGGGAGGGGAACAACAGAGAATAAAAAAAAGAAGTGGAAATGGTTTCAGCTTTTAAACTTCTGCCAGTCGGTTTAATTTCAGTTGAGCTGTCGGCATCGGGAAATTAAACATTTGCACGACCTTGAAACTCTAGAACTCTTCAACGACAAGACAAAGAAATCACCGCAAACAATATATTAAATAGAATTGTCATTCTCAAGAGAAAGGGTAAGTCAATGTCATATCCTAAGAAAGGGAAGGTGATCGGAGCACCAAACTAATCTCGTCAACCATATTTCGGCATGAAAAAATAGGATGAAATTTAAAGGCATAAAACATATTCCCATCTTGATGCCTATGATGTAAAAGATACTAGAGTTCAAACCATGCACGTAGCAAACTATGCGTGATTTAATTATCACTAATAGCACGGCTGAGCATTAATGTGCAATTTTCGACGATTAATTGCATTAAACGTTTTTCACTGCACGGAACCTTGTACAACATTTTAAACAGTACCACTTGAAGTGAATGTCCATTTGAAAAACTTCCATTGAATGTTCACATGCAATAAAGCTTTTACTTTTAACATCTTTTTAGGCAAAATGGTGAATGACTAGACATACTAAACAAATGTCCTGCGCAAACGCTCTCTGTTAAATGGTCGCATTCTGGGGTTTTATCCAAGAACTCCAACAGCATCCTACAATCTAGTCGCCAGCAAATTTCGTTGGAACAGGCGATATTTGGTACACGTTTTCATTTTCACTTTCATAATTAGAAGACATGAAAATGGTAGGCATTTTTCACACAATTCATCACTTCGCTTTCTTTTAACGTACACCAAACTTTCGCACAGTGCGAACACAAATTCGTTTAATTTGCGTTAAATTTAAACGAGCACCACTCCTGTAGGAAACAAAAAAAAGTAAAACGCTATTATTGTAATACACTCTGGGTCAGCACTGTATAACGCAACACTCCGACTGACCTTTAAGAGCAGTTCATCTCAGCGGAAGACGGAAAAAATGGAAAAAAGATCAGAAACGACTACTTGTACCGTGATCATTCTCTTATTGAGACGGGGCGACATGCAAGGGCCCAAACCTGGGCAAATGTTTGTAACACACTGTCATGCCAACTACAGTGGAGAGCTACGTTCCAAATCTAAGAGGACACAACTAACGCTAAAACTGAATGGAGTTAAAATGACGATGATAGTTCTGTTTGAGAGAATCCCTTATCCCGCCATTTCAAGTCATGTTCGTGTGCAATTTACTTGAAACGTAAAATGTTGACAACTTGACGATTATTTTACTTCATTCAAAAGGGCTCTTCGAAATGGAAGACCTGAAATTTGTTCTCCATTGTTCTTTCTTCTTCCTGTGTGGTCTTCACGAGTAAGCATTAATTGGTAAACTATATTATACTCTTTAAACATATGGTTATTAAATTTATTCTTCTATAACTTTCTCTTTGGTGTTTTAATGAAAGTTTTCTTGACAAGGAAGTGCACACAAAGAGATTTATTGAAATACTTCACTCGTGGTCAGAACACAGGAAATCAATCTTACCGAATCGAAAAATCGAAAGTTCTAACGATCAGTTGAGGAATAGAACTTCATAATGTCCGTCAATGATTCAAAATTACGTCACCGATATTATATTGCAGTTAAAGGCATGAGAATTCTATAGCTTAAAGTAGTTGTTTAAATACAATGTTTCTTCACCTGGCAAATACACTTAAAATTGCTAGAGACTAAAGTGGGCCTTAAAATATCTATTGGTCGGACTGTTTATAAGTACTTAAATTTACGCGCAAGTTAAGGGCGATTAAAAAGGAGGTAAAAACAAAATAATGGGCTGTTATTAAGTTCAAATAAAGGGTCAATTGCTTCCATTATTTGACAGCTTTATGCCTTTAACAAAATGCACAATAGGGGCGAGGAAAATTATGCTCGGTTCTTGAAAGCACAAAACCACCAGACTGAACGGAACCGAAACAGGACAGATCAAAAATCTATTTGCGTTTTAGGTCTCCGTCCACCTGGAAAACCCCTTGAGCACTAAGACGACAGAAAAAGCAGTAAAAAAGCAAAACGACAAGCGATACCTGTCTGCCTCCATAAGTTACATTTAAGGTAAGAAATATAACATGTGTTTTGGAAATTTCTGCGGGCCAATCTGCGGAAAGATAGAATTTCTCTTACATCCGTTTAGTATGGTTTTCAAGTTGGTCTCCACGTGGAGCCCAAATTATAAACAGGTCAATTAAACTTGGACCATGCAGAAGTAACAAAAACAATGCCATTTTAATTTTGCTCGCTCAGATGTTTTTGTAGTTCGATTCAGCTCAGAAGAAGTGATCGGAATTTCAGAAAGACACAAAGCTTACAAAGAACAGACTCAACCAGCATCCTTTGTGAAACTGGTGCAGTACCAATTGAGCAATCTCCTCAAAAGGGAGAGAGGCATTTTGTGAGTTCGTAATGTACCCGTAAAAGGTGAAGTTAAGCAAGTGAAATATATGAAATGACATATATTTGAAATGCGGGAGAAAGAATTTACACATGAAAAGCATTAAGGCGATGGTCTTTAGCATATTAAATTCCCATTTGCAGTTAAAATAATTCAATTCGGCTTTAAAGCCCGGTTCTCACTTGCGACGTGAGCATAAGCATAGGCATAAAAGAAGCTTATACACTAGTGGGGACGGCCGGACATAAGCATAAACATAAGAATATAAAAGTCTTAAGCTTGTGTTTTCGTCATGCTTATGTACAGTGGGGACATGGTTGGCATGGGCTTGAGCATAAGCATGAGCATAAGAGAAAGACATCCTGCCAATCAGCGAGCACTTTATGCTTATGCCGACCATTTCGCTACTGACATAACCGCGATATAAACATACAGTTTTGTAACGAAAAGCATAACAACACTTATGCTTATGACAGCAACCCTCCTCACTAACACATAAGCTTCTCATGCTTCTGCTTATTCTTGTAATACATAAACGAATTCATGACGAAACTCTCAGTGTCTAAAGGTTTATTTAAAGGTGTTTGATAAATTATAATTTCTTTATCAGTTTCTCGACAAAACAAAATGTTTGATTTCGTAAGAATTACTATGTGATAGTTTGACTGGACTCTACAATATAATTTCACCTCAACTCCCTCGCCTCTTTCGGTTTTTTGGTCTCTAAACTATCTTTATTAACCTGTAAAAGTGGATCACCTTAACGCAGCGAAAGCAGGGATATTAACCCTCCTCCCTCGCTCACCCAGGAGTAATGATACTAACTCTGAAGGTAGGTTACCCACAGCATTTAAAAATTAGTCTCTCTTCCTGATCAACGCCGCATCACGTCCAAGATTTACACAGGACTACGAACATCCAGAATTTTCGGGTGAGATACCTAAAAGTAAAGTCTGCATGCGAGCCAAGTGGCCCATCAGGCCGGAGCTTATCCCGGTTTCTGTAGCATGAAGCGACTAGGCGTATTTCTACTCCCCCCTGGATGGGATGCTAGTCCATCGCAGGGTTACCCCCAGCATTAAGTTCGCCGGTACCCATTTATACACCTGGGTGGAGAGAGGCACTGTGAGAGTAAAGTGTCTTGCCCAAGAACACAACACAATGTCCCCGGCCAGGGTTCGAACCCGGACCGCTCGATCCGGAGACGAGCGCACTAACCTTGAGGCCACCGCGCCTCCCACCGAGATACCTAAAAAAAGGTTCTTATGGGGGCTCTGTTCAGTGGTGCAAACCCTGCTGACACTTTTCTCCACCATTTTTGACAGGAAAGGTAGCCTTTTCATGTACCTACATTACATACCGTAGTGCATCCCTTTTCTATACACCTTTGGATAGTGTAAACCTCTTAAAAGGACACTGTCACGATGATGTTTCTGCATCGTTGGTCAGATAGGGGCTAACATTATGACTAGTTACTTTCGCCAGTACTTCAATTGTTCCCAAAACATCAAGATGAAAATTGATGAATGATTGTATTTGGTTTTATATCCCTCAATTATTGCACGCGCGGTGATTAGTCAATTTAGCAGGCCGTTTTGTGCTGTACGGCCCGCAACCACTTAAAAGCTCTTTGTGTCGCCAAAATCTTTCTTGATTTAACGCAAAGTGTTTTAAACTTTCATGGCAAGTGATTAAAACTTTCTTTTACTTTAAATTGTGTATTATAACGTACTAAAGACTTAACAACGATTTCAAATTGACTGGTTTTGTTTTCGACGTGCGTCAGTAATTTCAAGACGTCCCACGTGAATACAAATCGTTTCCCGAACTCATTGGACACACAGAAAATAAATATCTTGCTAACCCCGTCTTCTCGGTCAGAGTTGCAAGTTACGGATCCTCGTTTTTTCCGCTTCGATTCATTTCCCACGTACTTCGTATTTAGGGCATAAATTGAAGGGGAATCAGCTCGTTCTTGTAAATTACAGCAGTGACATCTAACTCGGTTATTAAGAGATATATATACTCTTTTTTATCGTTTCAGTGCACTTGTATAGAAATTTTCAGTGAAATTAGTTCATTAGACTTAAGTTTAAATCAATGCAAATTTATATGTCCTCTGATTTTGACTCAGTGTCTCAGTGTGTCTGTCCAAAATGTTTTGTTTAGGCCTTTCAAGCTCATGAACAGCAGTTTTCCCAACCCTGAAATCTCTTTGAAATCCCTTCCTTTCTAGCGTGAAAAACCCGCTTCATATAGTCCGTAAAAGGAAGTGCCCCCTGGAATATGAAAAACACCCCAAGAGAAGATTATAAATACACTAACTCTATCATTACGCAGAATATCGAAATATCAGCTGGTTGACTACTTGGTAAAACTGATACGCAGATAGATGATAGATAATTTCATTCAGTCGTCAGTGAAAGGGGCAACGTTTTACCACCAGCATGACTTTCAAATAAAGCACCTTTTAAAGAAGGAAGTCGTTGGTTTCGTGGATGGCCTAAGGGCTTTCTGATAAATTCTAACGAAACAGTTTCAATCAAAACAATATCATTATCTACCTGCAGGTAAGCACTTCAAGACACGTGCTTTTGAGAGCTCAGCAATAACCAATTCTAGTTTACCTGTTTTACGGTTCTTAGCTCGCCAGGAGATAAGATCTGTCCAGTTTTGAAGTTCATTACGACCAGTTAATTGAATGCCCGGAAATTTAACTTGAGAGCCATGGCACCCGTGGGACAGGCTGAAATGAAGTTATCGAGGAGCTTCAGGGCTTGATTCTTTTACTCAATTGTCTCCATAAGAGCACGTTTGACGTGCCGTATTTCATTTCAAAGCAAGGTAAAGAATTGAAAATACGTCGCTACTATCTAACATCTCGCAAATCACTAGTCTACATTCCCTCTTTTAACAGATGACCCTACAGATTCAGTTAAAACCTGATTGCGCTTTGACCAAAATTGAGAACATGAATCTGAAATTTCGCCGAATAAACAATCACCGCATCAGTTAACGAGCCCTGATCGATTTTTTTCATTTGAAATAAAAAGACATAAGGGCTTCACTAGAGTTTCAGGAACCAACTTTTCAAGCATAAGAACAGCACCAGATGAAAATACTGCTCAGCCTGTCGCATTTCAATGGCCACTGATTTAGCGTTTCATACCAAGACATAAACAGAGCCACAGTAATTGATCCCAAAAGGTCGGATATATTAAGAGGCAGTCGTCAACAGCTGCTAAAAGGAAGAAACGATAGATGAAAACATTTCAATCCAATTTCTAAATCGCTATATAGCTTTGCCTTTCCAACCTGAAGCTGAACACAAAATTAAACAGTCTTGTTGACATAACTATGTAGAGACTGCAGGAACTGATGACGGCTTGTCAGTCTTAACAATTTAAAAAACAATAATATATTCCATTTTCAGTTTCCCAATCATCATCTCGTTTTATTCGCTGCGAAAAATTGTCAGATTTAAACGGTTATCACTTTTCTTAAGATACGCTCCATAAGAACCTTTCTCATCACATTTGTCCACTGAAATCGTTCGCCGATTTCGCAATAGATTTTGTTTTTTTTTCAAGCCGCAACAGAAAGCTACTCCACTCATCAACTGTTATGAAATTAAGCCAAAAATGTTCTTTGAATTTAAAACAATTCAACAGTCTTTAACTGTACATAGTCTTAGAAGAAAAATTTCATGTGGTGCTGTAGATTTTGCTTTGGTCCTAATTTTAAGGCTGTCTCACGCTGTGGAAGAACATGATGACCATTGGAACAAAAAGCTAGTGAGCAGTATTTTGTAATTGCTATTTTGCTAATGCGAAAAATTAAATTTGGGGATATTTGACACCCTGTTGAGTGCAAGGGGTTTGCAAAACACTAAAAGAGTTATAATTTGCCAACCCTTTTATTTCCAAAAGTTATTAACTGCCATTAGCATCCATATTCTAGCTACATTATCAGTAAATGACAAAGTGCTTCTTACTAGAAGCGCGGCAAAGCACAGGCTATGAGTTAACAGCGAATGTCTTCCGTCCAGGAGAACAATTTTAACAGACGTTAACCCTTTTCACTCTCAAGCTACACAATTGATTCTCCGTAATTACCAGTTAATTAACAGGAGATCGCCATCAAGTAATTTCCATACCAAAATAGATAGAATAGAGTTCTAAAAGTGGCAGAGAAACAGAAATGAAAAACTGGTAATTAAAGAAGGATTACGGTTGAATGCTAAATGTTTCATACTTTTTAGCACCAATTCTCTTGTTAACTCTTTGTGTTCTTATGCAATCTGAAATTACCCCAATAGGTTTATAGTTCAGGTTCCATAAAATTTGAAGAATTCTTTATGCTTGTTAAGAGAAGAAAGCGAGGATTTGTGGATTTCAATTATAAAAGGAAGGATAAGGATTTAGTGTAGACTGAAAATTAGCTTTTTTAGGGGGGTTAATAATTGATAAATGGGTGTCAGCATAGACCACCCCCTACCTGAAGTATTCTCGTGCTTGAAGTAGTCCATTTGCCGGTGGATTTCACACTGGTCTTTTTCCCTATTGCATTTCTCCTTAACTTTCACTTAGTCCCATAAAAATTCAATCAGACTCCCACTTAAGGATACAGCATGGTCTGGCTATGTACTGGTACTCTTAACTTCACACCTTTTTATTGTTTATAATTGAGGAAAGAAAAACTTTTCTGTGTATGCACTTAATGGATCATTTTTTACTATTGAAAAAAATTATTCAAATTTTTAGTTCTTTAGAGTGCAAAACACGTCCTCGCACATTTAGGAGAAAACAAAAGATTAGGGAGCAGTCAAGATCACAATAAAAACTGCAAGTTCCCTCTGTGGTAGCACTTAATATATATCGGCTCAGAAATCTCTTATGTTTACCTGCTTCCGTGTAAAGCTCCGTTTCCCGAAATAGGTACTTGAAAAAGAAAAAAAATTCAGCGGCAACCAGCACAAAACAGGGGTGATGTCTTACTTTTATGAAAATGAAGGCGTACCCGGATTAAAAAATAGTCACCAAATGAAAAAACGTTAGGTTAGGATGGAGAAAGAAGCAATGTTTTAATGAGAGGAAACATGATATCAAAAACAGGAAGAAAGGAATTGCAAATCCAAGAAAGTAAAGTACTGGAACTCTTGGGTAGTAAAAGAAAGGAAAATTAAAATTGCTCTCAAAGCGAAATATAACTTTTTTTCTTACCTACGTGCTATTCATTTGTCTGAACGTAAGTCCGGAAAAAATGGTAGCAAATCGGTTGAAAACAATACGTTCTTTGTCGCTATTTTTTTTTTTACGTTGGTCACCTGCTTTTGTCATGGAAAAATTAAGGACTGTTTATTCTTGAGATTCATCATCACTATCGTCGATCTTTCCTGCGCCATGGAACACGTTAGTGTAAATGTTTTCAAAACATTTTATATAAACTTCATTGTGCACTGAAAGGGAGGAAAACTTAGTACCCAGCGGGGAAAATGTTTCCATTATGTTGGAACAATCAAGTAATTATTTAAAACAAATTAGTGGCATACATCTTTGAATCAAAATATCTGAGCTCAACAAGTCGGCAACTCTAAAATATGATAAACGGAGCTTGCAGAACGAAGAGGACATGTAGATAAGCGAATTGTCGCACATGGAATATGTGAGCTCAAACGCTTCTAATGAATAAAACAATGCAAACCTAACTCATCAACTGGTTACAAAAAAATAGTATTGGCCCTCGTGTGGAAAAAAAGGGAATTGAAAAGGGATGAAACAGGACTCGTCGTTGTTGTGGTTAATAATAAATGATGCTCTTTCTGCCGCTAAATTCACGTGGTGCACTTAAACACGAACTATGACAGATGTTCAGAAAATTTAGAAATGGAAATATCTTTCGCTCTTTTGTTCTGAATCAAAGCACTGTAACCTGAAAGGACCCGGACATACAAGGCTATCGCTTCCTACGTTGTAGTTTTCAGTGAATGACACTCTTCAAACTTGGAGTAGCATTAAATCGCTGGAAAGGCCGAAAAGGCGGTTAAAGATGCCAAAGACCACGAATTTTATAAAATAAGCTAAGGGAAGATAACCAGGTCGGATGAGATGAACCTAACCCATATTCTTCTCAAATAGAGCACCTTTCTTATCAGAAAGGCCTCTCACAGACACGCTGAACATCGAGGTGGAAAAAGCAATCACCGAACAGGAAAAAAGCCGGCAAGCAAACCGACATCAAACAAACATGGCTTCTACTAGCAGCATTTAAAACCTTGCGACAAAAATTAAAGAAAATTAAATGTTCAGTTTAGACCTAACAATAACATCCGTCTGTTTTGATCGATGAAGTTCGATGACATGAGGGATTAAGAAAATGTCACAACATGAAATGGAATAGTAGGATCGAGTCATGCTATAGATCGATATCTGTACTAGCAAGCCTGAAAAGCGGACAGTCGCTGGGCAATATATATATATATATATATATATATATATATATATATATATATATATATATATATATATATATATATATATATATATATATATATATATATATATATATACATACATACACCACCATTTTATTTTTTCAAAGCCTTTAGTTTTGGAATGTGAATTAATTTGACTAAGTTTTGCGAGCCAACACGCTTCGTATAGTGAGTGTATCCGTACAGGGTTGGGTTTGGCACGAACGGTCGGACAAATAACGCCACCGAAAATTGTATTACCACGGTTTTCACTCCTACAGTCGCACCTTCTAACTATTAATCAGGTTCTGTCGTCTTAGCCTGTGTGTGGAACCCCAGTGTGACTACTCAATTGAAAGCTATGGAACAGTACTTTCATGTAGTTCTGTTTATTACACTGTTCTTATTGGTGCTAACTTTTAAGCTTGTGAATATAGCGTTAAAGCCTTTGGATAAAACCCTAGTGTGTGCCCATAATTCAAATGAAAGCTATTGAGCAGCACTTTCATGTAGTACTCTTTACTAAGCTGTACCGGTATTGGTGTTAACTTTTTTAAAAGCTCGTGAATAAAACCCTAGTATCCGAAAATTCAAGAGAAAGCTAACTGAACAGTATTCTCATGCTGCCCTGTTTGTTTTATGCACAATAAATTTAGCCTTTTTACGCTGTTTTGAATTTAGCTCACAGGAGAGTAAATGGGTTAAAATTTCGTGTTCAAGCATGGAATCAATCAGAGCGTTTTAGACATATAAGCGTTGGAAGCCAACTTTCTTTTTTGTGTTAAATCCGGACCCAGACATTATTAAATTGTTTCGGGTCATTGCGTCCCGCGACATTTATTTTAAATGGTAAATTATTGGTTGTCAAGAGGAAAAGTTTACCACGACTTAAGATCTCTGGCAATTTTTAAAAACATCTCGTGCCATAAATATGAAATCAAAAATGCTAACGAGGTGTCCACGACACCTGAGCGATTGATTCTTACTTCAAAACGACTAGGTAATCCGTTTAGCTTGTTAAATATTTATTACGCACACGAAATGCCTGGTTAATATCTTGACAATGCGTGTGTTAATTTGATTTGCGCTCACTCGACAAAACTCTTTAAAAGAATCACACGGAGCAACAGGAAACTGTGAAGCTTTTTGTTCCTTCAGGTAGGTGAACAAAAGCAAATAACAAAAAATCGACAAAGGAAACTGTGTTAGCCATTTCAGTATGTGGGATTATTATAATTCTAGATGTTTTAGCTTAATTCGAGGGGTTGTAGGTACCATACGGCTTTGTTGAAATCCTGAACCAATTTCAGACTAGACATGTCGATTTTTTAGACTTTTTACAGACCTGACAGCGAAAACCCTACTCAGTTTCAAAGTCACCCAATCTATCGTTTGTTCTCTTTTTCGATTTGTTTAGAAGATCAATGTCGTTGGTCAGTAACATAACAACAGGAGAAAAAAAATAAACATATGTGATCCACGCCAATTTTATGTCCCAGACTAAAAAAACAAACAATATGTATCACCATGGAGTAAAACAGCGTACAAGAAAATCATATCCCCACGAGCGGTAAATACATCCCTTATACTCTGGGCTGATACGGCCTTTATCATCTGAAAATATCGACCACCAAAGAAACATACGGATCACATGCCCAAAGGCCGCTTATCTGTTTTTCTTCCAGGGTATCAAATTTTGTGGTATTTCCCTTCAGGGCTATTTGACATTTATAAACTGATACAAACGTTTATTGCAAAGGCTTGCTGACAGATTTTCTTCTTTATTGGAGACACAATGTCCCGCTTGAAATTGTAGATAGCCATTTGATAACCCCACGTTGACTCATTTCCATTGGGCATTATGTTTTCAAATCATGGCTCACGTCAAATCGTCTTTCGTGTTTTGAAATACGACTCGGGGCCCTAATAGAACTTGCTGAAAAGTGAAAAGCAATTTTATGGTGGAAATTCACTTCCAAGTTCTTATTTTTACAACTGGAATGTTGCGTGGGTTCACGCCTCCAGCTCGCCTCATCACATGCGATTATTTAACTTCCCTCCTGTGCTATTTTTAGCACTTCTTGAAAACTTAACCGTATTGTTATTCGATTTATGGACCAACCAAAATAAATGCTGAGCCGTCCAAATCGTTTAGAGACCGTAGTTTGCCTTTAATGTGCGAGCTACCCGATACGAAAACAGATACAGTCTGTTATGGGTGAGTCGAAACAAGATCTTCGCGTTGAAAATTTACGTGTAATCTAATAAAGAAATATACGACCCCTCCAAAAACGGCAGACTTGTTCACTTTACACTGAATTTTAATAATTTTCCAATAGTCAAACGCTGCGCAGGTTTAAGGCCAAATGGTTGAGGAACATCAGACTAAACTCGCACCTTTGTACGTGGCATAATTAATTCCACGAGCCATCCTTGAAATCCCAACACGTTGATTGAAGGGTGTTCTTTAGCTGTCAGGTGACACGGGCGCATCAAAGGGACTTAACGCACACAGCCAGCCTCCCCGCCAGGACAAGGAGCTAGTAGCTACAGGCGACCGATCATATCATTTGCCAAAACGGAAAATCACAAACGGTAAGAACTTGGTATTCTTTTCACCTTGTTATCATCAATTTAAAGTTGAGAAGTCCGTTTCAGGTTCGAGTCTTCTCCGGTAATTTTAGGTTAGCTAAAAGCTGCGTCATTCGTTTCTGACTCAACATCACCTTACACGGTTCAAACTTATGTATTAGCCACGCAAACCAAAAACCTAAGCTACCTCATGCCCAATGGGAACGATTCAGAATTCAGAGGCTGATTGAAAAGCACCTTTCTCTTGGTGGGAAGAAACCAAAACCGGGATATTTTAGGTCCAGGTGAAAGAATTTTCGTCAAAGGGTGATGTTACCGGGATACGGACATGTTGCGGGTTTTAAACTCGACTAAAAATGAGTTCAGTACTGTCTTCCTTCCATTTTCGTAACTAAAATCTGAATAGTCAGGTAGCATGGAAGAACAAGAAAGATAGGCCGTTTGTGAAAAGTGCATCGATCTGCACACTTCCTTTTCCAATATCCTGTTTACAATTCATGACTATATCGGTCATCACCGGGACTTGTTGTCGCCTTCAGAACTCTGCACATATTACCTAGCATCAATTATCTTTTAAAAACCAAAATTGCATTTCATGGTTCCATTCATGGAACCTTTCCGAGCACTGACCATGGTCTGTGAGATGTTGTGACGCCTTCTTGCGACGCCTTCAATCAATTACTGCTACCATTACTGGTGGCCATTGCGCGGGAATTGTAGCGTGCGAAGAGCCTGTACAAATTCGACCTACAATTAATGAGTTGGTGTTCGCTATCATTTTGTTTTCAAGTAGGCGAGCTTAAGGTAAAGAAACCAAAGAATCATAAAATCATCGCAACAGAAGCCACTGAGCAACCGACAACAACACCTGAGTAAAAATTCAAAACTTGGTAAACAAATTTCTCAACGTGGGTAAAATAATTTTTAATCTTCACCTCTGAAACAATGTCATAGCATTATATACCGGAATGATACGATTAAAAACATCAGTTGCACACAAGAAGCGCATAAAATAAAATCTATTCTTGTTTATTCAATCAACAAGAGGAAAAAATATCGATTTTGTTGCTCAACATATGCTCTTGTTTCCACCTTTAGTTTACACTCTTCCCATATCCTGCAGATGTTGAGTCGATCTTTTCATTGCGTCTAGATGTATCTCAAATTATCACTTTACAACATAACTAAGCATGATCTAGAACACGTTTGTTTTGAACGCCTGTGAGAAAAGTAATTTACAAATCACAATTTCTTTGGCAAATATATCTCTGACCGCTTTAAATATGCTTGAGAATAACACGCCATCAAGTTTATATTAAACTCACATTCGCCAGGTTATCTTTGTGCGTCTTGGGGGGAAATTCTTAAACAGAAAATTAACAGATACCCCTCCTCACTTGTGCATGGATGAATTGCATCGCACATAACAAACTTCTCATAACTTGAGGAAAAGATTGGTTTTTTCCTCAAGTTATGTATGCAATTCCACACTTTCGCCTTAGTTCCCTGAAATTTAAGAAGATTACATTGTGGTAATAAAACGTTTCACTGACATTTGGAAACTGGAATTTGGTTTCGTAAATTGACAAGTGCAAAAAATGAAACTATGATATATAATTTGAAGAGCAGTCAAAAAACGGATTAACGAAGGCCTAAGCTTGTTGAGCAGAAAGCATTTTATTATGGGATTTGACAAGAAAAGAACAGAAGGACGTAAACCAGCATTAAGGATTATGAAAACGTTAACACGCTTTTAAAATAAATCTTGCGCGAGTCAAATCCAGAGAAGTATGTTTTTCCAACTTAAAAATACACCGACTCGCTAGAAACAAAATATCAAAGAGTAATGCGCTCTTTTTGTGTAACTCAATACTTGCTGTTAAAAGCACGTTTTCAACGCCAGGGAACACAAAGAGAAAAGAAAGTGATGTTTTTGAACGTATTTGAGAGCGAATAAAACCAAATGGAGACAAAAGCACTGCTTGGTTTACACGCAGACCGACCTAATTGCATCTTTGACATTCACCCGGTGGTAAGATTTGCGAGAGATACCAGCGAAATCGGAGGTGGAGCCACTTAGGGCTGATCGAAAAAATACCAAGCAAACTCACTAAAATAAACATATCGATTGTGATCTATCAAATTCAGTAACGGCAAGTTTTCTATCAGGGGTAAAACTGGAAATGAACGAAATCCTGCCTCCGCAGCCCACACATGAGATAACATCTGAGATGATCTCGACGTAACTTTATATCGATAGTATCACGACCCGAAATACTATAAGGAAGGCTGCATTGACAGACACGGGGGCGGCCTGGCGTAGCATATGGTCCAGGCAAAATGCAGAATAAATATCCATGTTAAACATGTGTGATGTTAGAGTAATAACAATCATGCTAGCTTTTTTCCTCTTAATTCGAGTTGGACGTTCCACCGGTTCGTGACAAGACCTTACGAAAAAAGTCTTGCATTCGTATTATTTTCAGAAATGCTATCGCATAATTATCACTGAAATTATCAAACGGTTACAAGTTTTTGCGGAGGAGCTTTATCTACACTTCCTTTGACTCGTACCGCTTAAAGGTTGAAACATCGATGAGACAACTTTCACGATGTCGTTTAATTAAAGGCCTATTTAGAAATGAATTGCGTTTTCGCAGAAAACTCCCCAATCGTGTCGAGCGATGCGTCCAAGGACGGCACTTAATAAAGTGCGTCCATTTAAATATTACCGGAAGATATCATTTATGTTACAACTTACAAAAGCCGTTCAAGATTGAGAAAATGTACTGAGCCTAAAGCTTGTCTGGCGAGTTTAAGGAAATCCTATTTCCAACAACCAAGCGGTGATTAAAATTAAAAACAACAAAAAATATGGAAATGCCTAGCATTTTTATTTCCGATATCAAAATTGATTTAAATGTGGGAGAAACTCTCAAGTTTTCAGAGTCGGCTAATTTGGATATCAGATTTTCAAAATCGATTGACAAGAGGAAAAAGATACGAGGGTCGTTAAAGAAACTTAAAAGTCGATAAAAAGGTTGAATTACACTTCCGATTCGACCCGCAGTTTGTTCTTCAATCTACTTTCAACTTTGTTTGGTCACTAGCTTTTTAACTAGGACACTGAAAACGAGATGGGACTTTGTGGCGCGATTGATCAAATAACATCGCATTAAGATTGTTGTCAGACATCTAGAAACCCGGGTACAAGAGCTGGCAAATGTGGGGTTGTTACGATCACCAATCAGGTTTTCACCTCCATCTGAAAAGGATGACTATCGAGGGCAAATTTGAAACTAGGTTTTTTTTTTTATTCCAACGCCCAGGACAACCGGGTCACGTTTTATGTTGTTTATTAGCAGTAAATTAGATTATTTAAATACACCGAGTATCTTATCAAGCAAGAACAGGTGCTTGGAATGTATTGTTTAGTAGTGTTTAGAATTAAAAGTTTCGACTGAAATAGCTTCGCGGCTCTAAAACTCTCAGATGTTGCTGTTTATCAAAAGTTTTTGAAAGCATTCAACTCGAAAGCCCTTTCAGATTTGTTTGAACCACAAGCCACACAGTTTCAACGCCCCTCATAGTATATAAGTCATGAAACGGGTCTAACTATAACCTCTGTGCCTTGTGAAACAAAAGCTGGTGTAAACTCATTGTGAGAGAAATGTCTTCTTCGTAAATAAGTCTCTCGGGCGTATGGTATTGCACACATTATCCGTTAATAATAAAAAGTAACATGTGACCCTTCGCAAAAGACACAAGTTTAACTTTCATTTGGTAAGTTGGATGTTAAGAACCGTTCGTAATTGAAAAAGTCAATTTGTATAATCAACTCCTCAGTCTTTAATGACTGCTCTTTTGTCAATAACAAGTCGCTGTTAGAGATCCACAATACTGCTAAAGCAAATCAGAATAAGTCGTCAATAAATGTTTATGTCTTGCTGTGGAACAACAGTATCTGTGATCCGACTTTCCACTCCAAAAGTCAATCCTCATGTCGCTTCACCTCTGACTTTCAATTTCTCAAAGCAATTCAGTGCAACCTGCTGCCGAGGAGTGCGTTCTTCACTTGGTGCTGCCCGCTTTAAAATTTCTGAGTTTGGTTTTAAGTTTGAACTTGTCCAAACATCGGAGTGGGTCACTCTGGTGTAGAAATTTCAGAAGAATTTGTCGTAGAAATTGCCCATGATAGGAAAAAGTTACAGACGAAGATGAAGTAAAAAGCTGTTAAGAACTAACAGATTTGATCCAAACTTTGCTCAAAGCAATACGGTTTTTGGATTCTTCAAAGTTCCTTCTCGACACTGAGTTGAAAACCAGTTCCACAATTGAGCAACTAACAAAAGCAACCCATCGCATTGCATTAAAAGCTAATTGAGTTTCACCTGCGAGGAAGAAATTGGCCACCCGCCATTTGGACAAGAAACGACTCAGTCTGTTCTCTCCAACCTGTTTTACCTAAGTATAAATTTAAGACGCTTCACAGTGTTTAATCATAGTCTAGTAACACATTTTCAGTTCTTTGTTGTCCCGAGGCGCTTAATTTAAGATGGAAGGTTAATTTCTCTATTTTAGAGCAAAGGAAAACGAAGCCATTTAATTTCTAAATGGAACCAGCTCC
The DNA here is from genome assembly GCF_042242905.1 of Orbicella faveolata. Lineage (NCBI taxonomy): Eukaryota > Metazoa > Cnidaria > Anthozoa > Scleractinia > Merulinidae > Orbicella > Orbicella faveolata. Next base: position 2,655,603 of record NW_028301555.1, read on the forward strand.
ATCACTGTGCATAACAAGGAAGCCGTTAGAAATGTCTTACTGATGTACATGTATTCAGAAAAGAATGGATGTTTTATTGGTTTATCGCTTTTATTCAAATTCTCTACCTCTACTGAGTCGATTAGGTTACATGGCCCGAGTAAAATATTTTGTCCAAAACAACCCCCAGCAATAAAAATCTACACAAGCCACGCCAAAACAGGGAAACGTTTTTCAAAAACACAACCTGCGCCTTTGAAACTAAACATCCGGTTGTATCAAAAAACGCAAGGGAGACCTTGTGTCATTTTGTTGCAGTGGATGTAAAACGAGAATTTTGCCTCACGTTACACGTCAGAGAAGACAATAACTAGACGTTCAGGCTGTAACAAGCCGGGAAATAATATTACAACTTTATCACAAGCAATAATCGGAGTAAGCCATAGCATTGATGAAAGGGGGTCTGGCAAGAAAAGCGATCTAAAAATTCGGACACGTTTTCCGCAAGCGACGAACAGTGTGGACGTCTGTAAAGTGAACCGATAGCAAAGAATAAGAATTGTTGATACAGGTCTTTGGGTTTGCGATACTTATTTATCATGCAAGCATTAGTATCAAAGTGTAATTCCTTTAAGATAATACCCTGCGTTGTGTGCTTATCTCATTTAGAACGACTTCCTACAAAAGGAAAAAACACTAATAACTATCGTATAGATGAATTTCCTTTGGGCGTTCGAAGGAAGATAACCTCTAAGCGTGCCTTTCAGGAACAGGGATTCTAACAATAGATTCAGAAGGGGATAACAACATATTATCATATGGGTGCGAAAGTGGAGAAGCAGAAACATTTTTAATAAAAAGTAACCGACATAACTTGACAAGATCTTTCAAGTTTCTTTTTAATTGGAATAGAAAATGTTTTTAATGAATGGGACAAAGGAAAAAATCTGGTGGGTGGGCCTAAAAGAAAGAAACTGGCAGCACGTTGCAGAATTGGCCACTGGTTTCAAATTATTTTAAGCCTGATGTTTGGTCGAAAATAATTATATCATGGTAGGAATCTTGTAAACACGAGAGTTAAAATTAACTGTTTGTATTTCCCATGTGCAGGACAAAGATCCCCTTATACACAGTCCCGTATTGTGATGGCAACTGTTTGGAAATAAAAATGTAAAAATAGCGGGTAAATCTTGAATGGAGAGGAAATTTTGGAATTTCGTTATTCATGGCGGATGTATACGATTTCAAAACAACCAGAGAGGTTTATTTTTTTTTCAAAGAAGTTAAAACAAAATGAAATTGAAACGGGTTAGAAAGGTATACCCTGCACACGCTCACACTGTCACAACCTGCCCACTAATGGGCTGTCAAATATTTCATAAATTATTCATCTTATTTTTTTTTCTCTAATGGACGGGCACACTTAGCAAGTAAGAATAAAACGTCTCAAATTTCAAAGGTTTATGGCTCTCTTTCAAAACAGGAAAATGTGCAAGTGGAATTAAACACGAACGTTTGTGTACTTTCGAATGGGTTCAATTTCTCGCATCATTACAGCAATAATTTAAAGGTTTCGAAATGTTTTTCATCAATACCCAAGGCATGTCTAGGGCAGATTGCTTTTTAACAAGCATATCTGATGTTCAACTTGCCACTGGAGCTAGCCAATCGCCTATTTATTTCAATGGAAACTACCTTGAATTAAACCAAATAGAAGGTGAATTTGCCTTAGTTCGGCTGTTTGAATTTCGATCAGGCCATTCTGTGTTTTCGGTGCTTAAAGTATTACGAAAATTAGCCGGTACAAGGCAGTAGGTTTTACATGTTCACGCGTTCATCTTTAATGTTTGTCTGTTCACTTAATTTTTGTTTAAGAGTTGATTTCTTATCTACGAGGGGTGAGCCATCTTAAACCTTGCATCTTTTCAAAGTAAAGTTTATACGTCCATAATTATACTGGAAAAAAACGAATACTTTGGTGAATACTGTGAGAAGTAAATCGAGCAAATCGAGCGCAGTATTAAAATATAGCATCTTAAAACATCAGCTGGTCAAGGATACAAGGAAAACCTCCACGCGTTCGGAGCGAATGTCATTAAGAGAGTTAAGGGTTATTTTTTTCGCATTCCTTTTTCAAAGGAATGTTTCCGTTTTGTTTCTTCCTTCTTTCAGCTCCCTCGGGCAAAACATGGATACTATAAACGTAGATTACAACTGTTCGATAATGACTGGATCGCTTGAAGGTTATTCGGATCCCAACCAACGAATGAACTCTGATTAAAAAAAAAAAGCTATATCGTAAACTGAAACGTGCTCTCATAACAAAACGAACATCTATACATGTTTTTTAAAAGCGAAGACGAAGAGACAATCTGGATAACACCTGGATTAGCCGAGGAAGACGGGCCATTGTTTAACACGAATTTCGCTGATGGCTTGGCTGACATTTCGACAACGATAAATTCGCAAAATCAATAAACACTCCCTTTGTTCGCGCCCGTCTCTCATAACATTATTAGCCTTCTAAATTAGCATCTTTTGGGTAATAGCTTGATGTAAACAATTCAGCGCTCACTATTTTTTTGCGCCTCGGTTTTGCAAAGTTGCCATAACAAACAGCGCCTTGGAAAAGAAACACGATCCGCGTATTCTATTACAAACACAACATTTCACTGGCCATGAAGTTGCAGAGTTCAAAATTGCCAAGCTCTTCCAGCAGGCTTAATTTGAAATCCACTAATGGCTTCAGAACACGACGAGCGAGCTAATTGTGTTTGAGGCTTGTCGGTAAGTCTTTCTACTCAAGGGCCCATGTTCCAGCGGAAGTGGCAATTTTTGAAGACGCAAAGAAAGCGATTGACATTGTTTCTATGGTGTTTGATTTAACATCTACTGAAAAAATATAAACCATCTGGATGGCAAGCATTGGCCAATCATAGAGCAGGGTTCAAGTTCTAATCTTAATTTAATAATGACATTGTCACGCCAGTGAATGAAAATTAGTCTGAGCGCTAGTGGGTGACATTTTCTTTTTAACTGTGTGCAATTTGATTCCAAGCAGCTATAAAGAGCGAGTACCGTCTTAAGTTCAGACAAATAGACAATACAAAGAAGTGAAAGGATAAACCGTACACGGCGTTGTACAGCACCCCAGCAACAGAATATGCTGCCAACCTTCAGTTTCACGCCGGAGCAGGTCGCGTGTGTCTGTGAAGTCCTACAACAGAGCGGAGATATAGAACGCCTCGGAAGATTTTTGTGGTCCCTTCCAGAATGCGAAACCATCCAGAAGAACGAGAGCGTGCTAAAAGCAAAGGCATTGGTTTCCTTTCACCAGGGTAACTTCCAGGAGCTGTACCGCATACTGGAAAACAACACATTTTCTCCGAGCTCGCATCCCAAGCTGCAGTCCCTCTGGTTAAAAGCGCACTATATCGAAGCTGAGAAACTTCGCGGCCGGCCGCTTGGAGCGGTGGGGAAGTATCGTGTTCGACGCAAGTTTCCTCTCCCGCGGACGATCTGGGACGGCGAGGAAACTAGCTACTGTTTCAAGGAGAAATCGAGGAACATATTGAGAGAGTGGTACTCGCATAACCCGTACCCATCGCCTCGAGAGAAGCGGGAGCTAGCAGAGGCCACGGGTCTAACCACTACACAAGTTAGTAACTGGTTCAAGAACAGAAGACAGCGAGACCGCGCCGCGGAAGCAAAAATAAGGTTAGTCTTTCGCTCATGAGATGACCACCTATTTATGGCTTGAGCTCACCAACGTTTACCTTCAACTCAGTCACTTTGTAAAGCTTATTTTGACATACAATACTAAATTAGCCAGCTCATATTAGCGCAAACTCGCCCGTGCGTGCAAGAATCAATTCTAGTGGGTAAAATCTTGGGCGAAATTTTTCCTTTCAGTATCGCCTCGATTAGAAAATTTATTGAGCTGCTCGAGGGTCGGAAGTTGATTTAGCGACTTAAACTGTAACTAGCTGTTCATTTCATGCAAATTAAATTTTAGTAAAGAAGGGGGATCGTTTTCAACACACATCAAACAGACATATATACACAACCGCGTGCGCGAGGGGAAAATGACCGCAAAAATATACATGAAATGGGATTTCCGCATTCGCTAGTTGATTTATACCCAAGCCAAAGAGAGGAGGATACGAGAGAGTTGATTTGACCCTCTTCTTGATAAGGTTCTAAAAAAACAACCAGCCAGCCCGAAGCAGTCTGTGTTGATATCGACAACCTGGTTGACAAGCTCTGCTGAATGCCAAGCCGTGGCTGTATGATTGAGCCATTGCTCTTAGATATCATTCACCGTAATAAATTTGCACTTGTGATCGACCTAGGAGTGAAATACTCGCACGAAATGCCTGTATGTTGGGAGCTTAGTGATGCGCCATTGAAAGAATACAAGGATTAGTCAGGAAGCGCATTTACGTAGAAAGGGTACGCGCTTGTTTATCATCTTAATTGTTGCCTTTGCGTGATTTCAAGCAGGGAATCAACCGTGGACATCAGAACCAAGCAGATGTTGAACCCTGACAAGCAGGCCATGCTGAATGACGTGAAAAAGTGTGGTATACCCGACTTTTCTCAATGTATGAATGGAGCACATATGCCCGCTACCCACACTCCCGTTCCAGTGAAGCTCGAGGTGGACGACCCTGCTCTAATGGCTGCGATGACGGGACCCGGGATGGCGCACGAGTCGATGGCGCCTGTATCGGCGACTGAATTTACCCACGGACTTCATGATAGCCACATGCTGACCACATTAACAAATTCTCTAGTAGGACTCTAGACACATCGAACGTACTTGTACATTACGCCATTCTTTGACTTGTGTGTGTTATGAGTTAACAGCTTGGGGGAAAAGCTTCGTGTTTTTCCCTCCTTTGGCAAAAGCCGTGCAAATTCCACAGTTTTAAAGCATCTCAGTCTTATTTTATTAAGATATTTAGCATAACGTATATATGTATATCGTAGTTTTGTAGTTCAAATACACTTCAACATAAAGCTAGCCACGGCGATGAACAAAACATCATAGTTGGTTCGTACTTGAGGGCGCAAGACACCGTTGAATAATGGTTCATTCATTCGCGCAGTTGTGTACGCGGTAAAAAAACAACACGAGCTTTTGCTCAAAGCGTATCAAGATAAAAACAAAAAATACTAACGCAAAAAATTCTCACGTATCTTTGAAAGAATTAAGTGTAAAAAGCAAATGTTTTCTTTGCATTCATGTTTTAAGTAATTTCACCTTATGTACTGCCGTATGTAATCTTGTACAGTACTGTTTCACGAGCGACTAAGTTGGAAGAACGCCACTGTCCCTTCCCTGTGAAAAGGCACACGGTTTCACTGTACTCTATAATTTTAGGGTGGAAATAAACTCCCGTCGAATCCAAGACGTGTAGTGTTTTAGCCAAGCCAGCGCGACCTCTCATGCGACAAGTTTTCGTATTTTCCGTTAAATATATTCAGTGGTTTCTCGTTTTACATGCGGGCATCTTCTCAAATATCGCCATATCACTTTGAGGAAATTGAAAACCATTAAGGAGAACCCACAATATATTCAAGTACGTTGAGTTCACTTAAAAGCGCTCGTAGTCGTAAGTTAAAAGTTTCCTCGTCGATAACAACAGGAATATATTTTGCGGAACGTCGCACGGACAACTAGCGAAGTGCGCATCAATTAATTTGCCCATTGAAAGATTACTGTAAGTTTGAATTCGAAAATACGGCTTGGGTCGATGTGTTAAGGATATTCCATTATTGTGTTATTTTTACAATAAATCACAATGAGCGGTGCTTAAGAAGGAAATTTGGGCAATAAAAAGATTGGGTTTCCCGTCCTTACGCGTTATGATTTCTGTCAGGGTTCAAGGTCTTGGGTTCGAGCACAGAGCTTTCGCGCTATTAATGGCGCCGCGAAGGAAACGGTTCAACCTTTCGCCCTCTCTTTACAAACTCAACAAGCAGAGAAGAAAGGAAAGCAGCGCTATACAACAGAAGCAATCTTTTTATTGTCTGCACAAAAGGCTGATACTAGACGAGAAGTGGGAAGCCTTTCAAATGTAAACCACGCGCATTTTGAATGATCGCTCGCCCGCTTGTCCCGTGCGCGTAATTCTGTTTCGTGACTTGGGCGTGGGGGTTTGAAAGAGCTCGCTTTATCAGGCGTCAAAATCGCCGGCGACGACAGAAGATGGGCGCTAAGCCAGTGAAAATGTGGTTAGCCCCCAGGAGGTTCAAACCACAACACTTCTTTATCTCGCGCCGTTTTCTCGAAGTGTATTTATTTGTCTCGTCCATTTTAACACAAAAGCACCATAATTCACATGTATCCAGCGCTTTTGTTTGAGGCTCACATCTCTTTAAATAAAGCAATTAAATCACAAAAGATGCATTGTACGCGTTGAATAGCGTTCATCCACCAAGCACATGTCATAACACATGTTAACAGCAGCTACTATTTTAGGTTTTGATGCAAGCAAAATGGAGTGAAAAGAATTAAAAGCATCGAGCCGATTGATGCTTACACAGTTGGACGCTGTGTGACCGCGAGGTAAAATGTTTTTACAGGGCGGAAGAAAAACATACAGAAAGCCAGCTTCGAAAATAAGAGTGATCATCACGAGCGATTGATTGAAAAAGCAAAACGAACCACGTAGCTCATAGGAAGTTGTCCCCTTTTCCGTTGTGCCCACGCAAAGACAAAAATCTTCACGCCGGAAAGCTGAGTCTGTGATAAGGAAGAAACCATGCGCGTACTTTTATCTAGCGCTGACTTACTGTGAAACCTTCCCTCGTTTCCTTACAAACGAGGAAATTTATTCTTGGGAGGCCCGAGGTCTGGATTTTAAAGTTACGGTAACCCGATGCTTTTAACCAGTCAAGCTTTGTGTATTCAATTGAGTGGTAATAGCGGAAGCCTAAGAAAGCCACATGATCATATCTGTAATCCGAGTATCCTTTCTCCCCATCGCACAAACAAACAAATGTCACAAGGTGATAAGCGAAGAGCTAATACACATATGCGGTTCACGAACTCCACCGCAGCGGAACCGGCCTCCCAAGCCAATAACATAAATTAAGCCCAGAGAAAATGAAAGAAAAACATACATTTGGCGTTCATGGTCATTTGTTTATTCAAGTAAACGTTTAATGCTTTTTTGTCCTGTAAAAAGACAGTCGCCCAGTTTGCATAGTGCATCCTTTATTGACCTTGTTAAAGAGTGGTTACCAAGATGGTATTGTCTTCAAAATGCGTGCGTGGAACCCTCGAGGAGTAATGATGTCATACACTAAAACAAGTGTGGGAACTTTTTGAATTGTTTTCGACAGTGCTTTTAGGAATCCCGAAGTGAACTTTTGTCAACGAAGCGGAACTCGTCTTAAGCTCGGCTTAAAACAATAACAAATTACTGTCGGCGTAAAAAATAAATAGAGAAAAAGCGGTGAGTCCAAACACGGCTTTTTCTCATCAAGTTCGATTAATTCTTTCAAGGTATTTACTTTGAAATTCCTGTGGACAAGGTACTATTGCGACATCCGGATTGTTTCTAGGTAGATCTACAAGAAGCCGATAAAAACGCCGTGACGGGGAAAAACAAAACGCCGTTTTCATCTTCGGCCACGAACAAGTGCCATTTTCGAATTGTAAATGTTTACTTTTGTTAAACCTTTCTTCAATAAGAAATTGCTCTTTATCCTATTTTCTTTTGCCCTGACCGTCTTAGCAAACAGAATTTCAAACAGTGTCCTGTTTGTCTAAATTTTCCGCAAAGCTAACATCTCGCAGTGAATTTGTCTCGTACGATACAACGCGAAATTGCGCTCCTACGGGGAAAACAAGGAGAAAAAGCAAATCATAAAAATTCAGCACATTATTTTAAAGGCGAAAAAACATCTTATAGACCGTGCAAAATATTAAATATTAAAAGCTCACTATTTTCTTTTACATGCAAATATTAAAGCGAGCTTTAAACAATGTAAGAATTGCTAAGAAAAGACAAAGACTTACATCAATCGGCGTAATTCACTCCTAAAGTCAGGCTTTTCAGTCGTTGCTAAGAATGTTTCAGTCATTTGCAGTCTAGACTTTATCACTTTAGTCTCATTGTAGTTGACCGTTTTAAAATAAGGTGCTCGCACTGTTCACAGAAATGTCAAATGAAAAATCATTTACAGTGAAGGTGTAAGTGAGGTTATAGTGATGAGTCAAAAGATTACCGGAAGAAAATTGAGCTTAAAAGCGTGATTCTAAGGGGAATACAATTCTAAGTTTTAGACGAGCACCTCAATCGCGCACGATTGAATGAAGCAGAAGAGGACTGTAGACTGTAATTAGAGCTGTGTGATAAAAAAAAACATACTACTAGTGACAGGATTTGGGATTTTTTAAGACTTTTGTTTTCCATGCAACATAGCAGCAATGACCTCGAAAAGACAGACAACTGTTTCGTTCTAAGTGAACATATTCAAGACCAGGACGTGATTTGAATAGGGCCCACCACAGATAAACATCATCTCGGTGAGTAACACAACGAGGTGACGGCAAAAAGTTAGCGGTTCATCTCGTCGACATAAACGTCGAATCACTGTTGTCAGAAATAGCCCGACTGGATGGTATTAAAGAAAAAAAAAAAAACAGCAAACGGGGCAACACTAAAAGGCGACAACTTCGCCAATTTTGGCGTCTACTAACCAATCACAGCACAAGAAATGAAGACATGACAGTGAAAAGTTTTTCACAATAAAACGCCGCGCAGTTTCAGGCGCAACCATTGATACAAAGACGACACCCGCATTTGGACAAACAAGCGATACAAAAAAGCCTTGAAAAGACCCATCTGACTGTCTATTGAACCAGTGACTTTCGGTACAAGTCGTGTGGGTGAGTGTGTGATAGAAAAAGAAATATGATTGCAAATACAATACGAGGGATGCTTAACTAAAAGGTTTGTTTGCAACACACTAAAGAAATTGGTTTTTAAGTAGGATAAGTTCTATTTAATACACATTTTAATAATATTATAATTAACAATGTGATCGGCAATTGGCATATTAAAAATCTTCGAACAAAAAAACTAGTAAAATTATCCAAAATGTCCTGAAACTGCATTTAAGGAAGGAAGGCCCAAGCGCGTAATGATCTTGAACACTAGACAAAAAAAATAATTCATTTTGTGAGGCTTTTCAATGGCTGCTTGACGTTATAATTTGACGGGCCTTCCATTATTTATATAACAATGCAAAAACTCTTGAACGAGGAGCCCAGTGCTCAAACAGATTACCTGAAATGCATTCAGACACCCAGCCATAATATGACTGCGTAATTGATGATAGAAAAACCTCGAGATCTGTCACTTTGCACGGCTCAAAGTTCGTTATCTGGATCGTGGCAAATGTATAAAACGCTTCTTGTGATTTCAGAGCAAAAGAGAAAATCTGAATTGATGACTTAATTTTTTCGCTATCTCATTAGAGACAAAGAACACGGCCATGCGACCTCGTATATTTTCCTTGTTGAAAAGACATGGATTAATATTTAACATCCACCCTTATTAGAACATATCTCCTAGAGAATACGTGTCACATTCGACGATTAAACTACAAGGAAAAACAAACTTTAATTTTCGAAAAGTGGAAATCCTTGTTTGTTCAGAAGCCCTCCTCCTTTCCAACGAGTACAGAAACACAATGCGAAACTGTTTCTTTTTGTAAGGTGGCACTTTAAAATTTCTTTAGGCTTTGCTCACCTTTAGTGGGCAAGCACAGACGGGAGTAGATGTCACAAGAAAGGCTTTATCAATGGCACTTCTTTAACACTGGCTCTTCACTGCTGTCAGTTAACCTGCTCAAAATTCTTGAAAATAAGAAGGGTCGCCACAACAACAAATCTGCTTTCAAAAGAAAGCTGGGCTGTCCTTTCCAAACAAGTTATCAAGTCTTGATATTCCAATATGAACAATGCTCGAGTTTACAATGGTAATGACATCGAAAATTATGTCATCTCACTATTTGCGTTATTTCTTTGAACATCATCGACTAGCACGTGGGCAGGCAAGGGGAGGTACGTCTTCGCAGTCAAAAAAAGTTGTCGCTGTCACCAGCAAAACGTTTGGTAATGAAAATGTAAATTAGTAAACTACCCGCAAACTGTCAAGTTAATATGACAAAACGAAAGTTTTAATTTCTGCCCTGTAAACGCTTGGACTTTGTTGTTAGCTTTGTTTATTGTTTTACCACTGGGTAAAATAAAGATAATCACAAACACCGTCAAAGTGATGTTTAAATCAAAGTCTAAAGGCCAAGACGACGGTAACATATTTACTCAAGTTTTCAGGTTTTCGTATCGCTTTGTTCGGCGGCTCTTAAATTTCTTTCCACGTCAAAGTGACTGTTTTCTGTTAATTTAGCTAATCTTTTTCTGCTTCGCTTTTTCTTCTAGCTATGACTGCCACAATAACTTGTAGCACTATCATCATCTGCCGGTAGCCAAGGTGGTTTTCAGACAGACAACCACTCCAGAGTCCCGCCTCAACGACAAAACTGAATGCAAATTTAAAACAGTGTTTTTCACAAGAGGCCTTCAAATTTAAGCATACCATATTACTCAGTGAGTAAATCTAATGTTAGTTACTCGCTGCCCTTGGATCGAAAAATAAATCAAATAAGCTGTATTGGTAAGAGAAAACCTGACTAACGAGGGAATATTTCGGAAAATTAAACACATATCATCACCTTTAAATACTACTTTGTTAAAAAAAAAAATTATAAAACATACAGCACAATTAACAAGAAATAAACGCCAAACTAGCCCGGAAAGCCATCAAACAAGAAAGCGAAAAACCATCGTAAGGCAAAACTGCCATGCGTTGAACATGACGGAGCGTCGTCTCGAAAACCAGAGTTAAGAAATTCAAGATTAAAAAGACCTTTAATTTCACTTTGTTTTACATTGAAAACAAACAGTCTAGCTTGAAAGTACTTCACAACAACACTTACTTGGATGGTCACGTACAGAGCCTTTATTATTGACGCCTTGAGGTCATGAAAGCATTTAATAGGAGTGAATTTTGACTTTGGGAGTAAAATTGAATAAGGAAAGTGAAAATAGGATACTTTCAGTGCCACCTTTAGTCCCATATGGTATTCCCTAAATCTATCACTCGTTCGTATTCCCTGGATACAAATATGGTGTAATTCTTCTTGTTTTGTTTAGCGCAGTTTAATTATTCCTCTCTTTCACTAAAATGTAAAGCCACTACTCACAGATACGGCTCATGTGACAGACAGTTCATTTGTTCCCGCAGAGACCAAAATTCATAGCTATCACCTACACCTCCATAATGCTGACATGAATATCATACTGTTCTATGGAGAAACAGGTGACCGTATTTATGAAACTAAACGCCTTTTCTTTAGACAGGTAGGAGTAGTGTTTCGACATTATACGTTGTGCAAAGGGCAGTGGTTCCGTTGACAAAGAAATTAGATCGTGAATAAACCTCATAAAGGGATGTATGTATTGGAGGCTATCACCCTGTCAAACGTCTTTTCCCAAAACCAATTTTGCAGTTTTAAATGAATTTCCTCTCACTCTTAGATTCAAAACTCCAAAAAATTAATGTTTCTCTTGAGTGCATGCCTGCAACTTTTCAACGTGGCCCTTCAAGTAAAAGGTGATTAGCTCTACTTTCATGTTGTATTGTCTGTGCTATACAAGGAGGCTAAGTATCAAGTCTATAGGCGAGGCCCTAGTATGTGAGGGTTCAGCTGAGCAGTGCTTTTCATATGATATTGTTTATTATGCTATACGAGAAGTTTTAACTGCCAAGTCTATAGATGAAACCCTAGTATGTGACCATTCTAATGAAAGCTATTGAGAAGTAGTTTCATGTGGCACTGTTTAACTTATTATGCTGCACAAAGTCGTTCAAATTTTGCAGTCTTTAGATGAAACCCTAGTGTGTGGCCATTTAAATGAAAGCTATTGCTTCGTATCTTCATGTGGTACTGTTTATTATGCTGTACAACTTGGTTCTAAATTTGGGTGAACCCTAGTGCATGATCATTCAAATTCAAATGAAAGCTACTGAGAAGTACTTTCGCGAGGTACTTTAAAAAAAAATCAATCTTTCAAGTCGGTAGAGAGAATTCCCACGTAGTGTCAGACTGATCAAATGAAAGTTATCTTATATTGTAAAGTGATGCTTTTTAGTATTTTCTAAAAATAAAATTTGTACTTTTTTATATGCTAACTAAATGGTAGTTTTGTTTTCAACTTGGCCACTCTTGGAGTTAAAATTGATTCAAGTATTTATTGAAGAATTAGATAATACTCCAAACCTATGGTCAACTACCTTTTAATTCCGAAAAGAAAAACTTATTGATCAGTTTTCAACAATTACGTTGTGGCAATGAATCTTTCGTTCACGAAACGTGATTAAGTCTCAGTTCACAATGACCACCTTACAACAATACTGCTATGAAATCGAACACCCAGAACACGGAATATTGACTTAAAAGACACTGAACTGACGATTAATAAGAGATGAAATTTTATACTTCTCCTCTGACAAGGAAAAAATAAACAGCGCAACGGCTGATATAAACTTAATTGAAAAAATCTTGCGTTGGTTACAAAATACCAGATGAAAGGTTTCCGTTGGGTAGTGTCGCGTTTCGTAAAAGCTTACTGTGACAATAATTAAAGCTACGGCTGTATGATTTATATCTGTACACAGAAATCAGTTTTAATTAATGTGCTTTTAAACACAACGTTAAGGGATGACATAAATTAAAGACTTCAGCACAGTTTGTGCTGCACTAGCACTCCCATGGGTGCCATCTTCACAGAAAAAGCCTCAAACAAAGAGCACCACGTGAAAGTATCGCAAAAGCCCGTTTTCAAATTTGACTAGCCGCATAACAGCTCCCATAAACAGATTTAAAAGCTCAGAACCACAAAAGCATAAAAACAGTAACCGCTTAAAAGTACTGCCCAACAGCTTTCATTTGATTTGTCACACACTAGGGTTCCGCTCGTGGAGTTAAAAGCACTAACCACGGTTAATAAATGGATATTTTAGTTTGGCTTTATAAGTTAAAGGGTATTGTGCCAGCTAAAATAGGATCAGTATAGTGAAGCTGCATCAAAAAGATGGCTAAAAACAACGGAAAAGAAATCATTTCGGTGGAGATTTAAAAATAGCCAAGGTAGCAATATCAGTACATTGTTGTAATATACCAACTTTGAAAGGTAAAACCCAACGGCGGTGTTAAATTCAGTTTGCTAGACGTTTCATTTTTCTCTTGGCAATTTAATATTAGTTTCAACAATGTTATACAATCAAAATAAAGATTCAAATGTCATTGATGCGTTTAGAAAGGAATAGAAACATAAACAGCTTCGAGTTTTAATCACAAAGTGGAACAGTAAAGAAGGTGAAGAGATTCTTACACAACTAGACATTTTTGACTTGAACAGCCTAGCAAGCGAGGAGTACAAAAGTTATGGCGTAAAATGAGAAGTTGTGTCATATCGAAACTCTAATAGTTCCATTGTCCAAAGATGACAAAATAAATCAATTTTCATCAGATGAGAATAGGTTTTCGTTGCCTTTTTTAAACCTATTTAAAAATCACAACTTGGACCATGTAGTCCGAAGCTCAAAGTATCACTCACCATAAGTAATTAAAGTTCATGCATTCTAGAATGTTTGACGGTACATAGAGGTCATGTCTCCAAAATGATTACTTCTTTATTTTTGTCGTCTGTGTCTTGGCTAATGCATTGATATATTACAAGGTGAAATTATCTCTCAATCACACGTCTCCAGGGGAGTTATAAATGTTATTCACCCCTCTAGGCACACAATTCTAAAAACTTTCATGAAAAGAAATCTCAGACAATCATTGAGGAGAGTAAGAATTCGAGTTTCACAGAGAAGCCCAGAGACTGAATTTAAAAACATACGAAGCTAGACGACTGTGATATGAAACACGATTTATATCATAATAACAAGAAGAATAACGTTTGTTGCCGGGACGCAACAAATCCAGAGGTACGATACAAAGTAATTTCTCTACCTTGGTAAATACGTTATATCTCGATGAGTTTTTTTCAAGCATATTCTCGATATATACTGTCTGGGAACCCCCGGAGGGGGGGGGGGGGCATCCTTTATATGAGCCACATAGGTACGTGCGGCCCCAAAGAGTACGTTTTTTTTTTACGCCGTTTTGGTCAGAAATAGGGTATCGATTTTGGCCACTTCAGGGTCTCAAATAGGGTCTGCTTTTTGTACTCTAGTCTTGAATTGAGTATGTTTTTTAGAAGCTATCCTACCTAATAAAAACATATAAACATTGCCTTTAACATTGGTCTGAACTAGGGAACAAATTATGAGGCAGTCTCAAACAGGGTATTAATTTAAGGGTCAGGTCTTAAATTGGGTATCCAAATTTTTGGTCAGGTCATAAATAGGGTGCGAAAAATCACAAATTTTAGTCTTACATAGGGTAAGGGTTTTGTGAAGCAGGCCGCACACCTCCACCCAGTTTTTCTGAGAGTAACCCCCGAGGCTAGGAACACCCAAATGGCCGCCGCATTGTTTGAAAATACTGGCAAAAAACAAGGCAATACAGAAGTTAGTCCCGGATATGGATAACAGGGACTTTTTATGAGGTCCGCCCGGTGATAATCCGCTTTATCCCGGCTATTTGGATTGAATGGTTGCCAAATAACCTTGAGCCCTTGAAAACATATATATAGATAGATATGCGTGATTATTGCCTACCAAGTGAGAAAATGTTATATTTGATACTTTTAATGCACCAAAATCTATTTAAGTCTAATAAAATAGATTGTCAATACCCAATTAGCGCTGTTTCTCCAAAAGGGAATTTTATTTGAGATCATAAAGCTGTCAAAAAAAATTCTCTAGAATTTTTCCTTAGGGGCAAAGTTCCAATAAAGGACTTCCTTCTAAAACCATTTATCCCTGCTTAGACTTCGGCGAGAAACAAATGACCCTAATTAGTTTTGGCAAAAATCCCTTGACATGGTAGACAGTTTAAGAGCTGTTTTGTTCTCACAAATTCTTAGGCCAGATCGGAAGTATCGCTGTTGTGACTCTGATGAAATACGCTTGTTTGGTTAAAAGCTTTAAGTAGCAATAGATCATATTTTCGTCTCCCAATTTTCCCTCAGTGGCATTTGAATCTTAGCCCGCCCACGAACATTCTAAGGAAATATTAATCAGAAGGCCCTTAATTTTCAAACGAATGCCAGCCGGCGAGGTAATCAAATTAATGCTGACAAGACAAGCAGCATCGGGAAAAACAATTATTGTCAAAAGGAAGCGAAAAAGCCACTTCGAGACGTGAGCGATCTATTATCCTGAACATCCGGATTTTAACTGTGTTGTTTATTATAATTGCATTAAGTGAAAGACAATACGGCAATCAAACAACCCAACCTGGCATGAAATAAGACATGCTCAGAATACCTCACTGTATGCACTAGACGGTTGTAGTTAATGCGCCTCCTTTGTAAACGTTTATTTAATGACTTTTTTATCAATTCTTCCCTTAATGTGTCTTTTATACATCGTGCGTTAATTACTATTAATATAACGATAGAAATCTTCAGAATTCATAAAGAGAAACCGAGCACTTATCAAAGTAAATAAAACTCTTAGAGTCATCCGAAATTTTCGTAAGTTTCGCTCACAAATGGTATTTTTAATTGTCTCTGAAAATAACAAAACCAGTTTGCAAACAAAAATGTTCATGCAGAGTTTTTAAACGTGTTCAATACCTCCCCCAGATTTTAACAATAGTTTAATGCAAGCATTTTCTTCAAAACCGATAACCTGTTTAACCATTAGTGAGTCGCGTGCTATTTTAGTCATGCTCGATAAATCGATAAAACCATTCAGCTAAATGGAAACCCTACTCCGGTTTTAAAAGATTTTGAAAAAAAAAAAAAAAAACCTGACAAACTTGACCAAAGGAGTGGAGGTGCCGCTAGATCCTTGAGCCGCGCTTTGAGCATGTGGATCTTCCCACAAGTGCTAACAATATAGACGCAAATAAAGTAAAGAATGCGTTTTTGGCCGTTCTTACGTTGGCGCAAACCGTTAATTTACACGCTTTCGTGCAGGCAGCCTATTTTCCAACACAAAATCCGTTTAGCTGAATTCTTTAATCACGCATGCGCAACCACCCTCATCATGTCTGTGTCTTTTAATCCGGGTTAGTATGGTTTACACCTGTTGTTTACTTTACAACTAATCTTACTTTACGACCTTTGTCTAGTTAACAATCCATTTTAGTTGACAAAAACTTTAATTGGTTTTATTAATGCAGTCTTAAAGGGGCACCGTCAACAAGTGTCTTGCCAGTCAAAACTGTTCTGAATTTAGGAAGCGTCCTTTCGATTCATTACGTAACGTTTTGAGTTCTCACTTATCTGACAACTTAAACCTATTCAATGTTGCAGCATTATTTCAGAATGAACATTCACTATTAGATCTCAACTTTTTTCGAGGTTTGTCCTTTTTTCATCAGATGCTAATCTCGCTATCGTAAGTGATCTCCAATCAGCAAAATTACTCACAAGGCACAATGCCTTGGCCACAGCTTTTTTCGTCCTTTTTGTGCCTTCTGGTGCCTGGCACATGTCCACCGAAACACAACGTTTTCTAGCGAGCTGTCGGAGGGAGGGGTCGGGGGATAGTTTGAGACTATAAAGTTATTTTTGATGAGGTAAGCGAATTAATTACGCACGCACTCTTTGACTCTACTGGACTCCAGTGATCTCTTACTAATCAAAGTATCACTGCTGTTTCTCTCTATCAACTCGTTTGAGATGTTAGAAATCAACCTAACCCTGCATGACAGTATCCTGGTTTCTTCGCCGAAGACATTGACCTCGACCATGAGATTTACAGACGTATTATTTTAATATTAGCATTAATTGTTGACACGACTGAAATAGGAACTTAAACCGAGGTATTGGCACCAACGAGAAAGCCACACGACTCCCATAAACACCATTAATCTCTTTAACCAAGCGCGTCTACATTTTTCTTAAAAATAAACCTAAGCTTTCGTCTTTTAGAAATAAAAAAAATGGCGCCAAATTTTCTGATCCATTTAAAACGTTAGTATACAACAGTAGCATCTTAGATTCCATTCGGGTATACTTAAAGTCTAAGAAGAAGACAAGCCAAATCAAGAGGAAATATCACGCTCGGTAAGAAATGGTGTTAAGAGGATCTAATTGAGACAACAAACTTGTTAAATAGCGCGGAGGATTTTGCAAGGATATTTTTTGATAGTCTGCAGCCGGTATATGCACCAAACGACATAAAACCGCACAATGGCACTTAAATTACCAAAGTGCAAAAACACGGCATGCGAAGTTCGTTTTCAATAGTATGGTTATAAAATAAGTGAAACAACCACGGTATTCTACCCGTTAAGAGACAATGCTAGTTGTTTGAAAATTTGAAGGTCGCCAGGTATTTCCTTTTCAACATAAAACGATCAAATGATTATATATTACCTTTAACCTTTTCAATTCAGCGAGTGTAAAACTTCAAAACTCGAAAGGAAAAGTATGATGCGACTTATGAAAAACAAACAGGACCCTTCGACAGCTTTCATTGGAGGGGTCATATGCTTGTCATTAACAGACATTATAAACAGTACCATATGAAAAAATACTGGCATTACGCTTTCATTTCAAGAGCAACAATCTTTTATCCAACAGTTTCATCCAAACTTAGGGGAATAAGGGTTGCAAACGTTAAGTGATAATGAAGATCTGTTATCGCATCAATAGCTGGTTCATAAACTCATAGGCGACATGAACCAATTTTAAACCGATACAATCCATTTTAATCTTTTCTAATCATAAGCTTTCTTAATGGTTTAAAGTCATTTTGGTATTTTTAAGAAGAACTCTACCTTATTATTCTATTTTTCTCTGATCAATTGGATTTTAAGATAACTGTTTACATCGTAAAATAGCATGACATACCCCTATTAAATGTTTGCGTCAATATTCAATATTTCCGAATGCAAACGAAACCTGGACCTACAACTGATGACAAGAACTGGAAGTGCAATTTAATTTCAAGTAAAAGGATGAATTCAAGTTCTCCCATCAGTACAATGTGAACTTAAGGCTATACTTGAGCTAATCAAAACATTAACTTGAATTCTTAAAAAAAAATACATATTCGGATTCCATTTATGTCAACTCCGTAAATCCAGAAGGAGTCTTAGCCATCGCCCGTTCGATAATGAGATGTAACTTTAAAATGAGCACGCAAAAAATGTAATTTATTGACCAACTATTAATTACTTAGCGAACAAAGGTTGGCTGAAAGCATTCGAGACCACCAGTAGAGACCACTTTTCATTTTTTGTTCAGCGAAATAAACCAATTTTAACCTAGTGCAATCCTTTTAAAAATCTTGCTCAGCTTTGATCAGTTACATTTTCGTCTGGCCTTCAACATTTCTGCTCAATGTCAGCACACAAAAGGTTTGGTTCGCCTGTGGAATTGAATGGGTGAACATAGTATACCAACGTCGTTTCGTGGCTTTTATGGGTAGCACACTTCATATTTCTACTAGCCCAGAAAGAAAGTATGCGTTTTGTAGTCCGTTTTCATCTTTTCCCATGTTACCTGCATCGACGTCCACAACCACATATTTTTTCTTACATTTTAATTGGATTTCAAGATAACTGTTTGCTTATTAAAATTGCATATTATCGCCCTCAATTTTTAACATTTCCCGATTAAAAATGCCAACAGTCTCTGAAAGAAAAACAAAACTTATCATTCTATGATAGAGCCACTTCATGCAGCATAATAAACAGTATCACATGAACATACAGCTCAGTATTGTTCAACAGAATATTCAAAACTTAAGACTTTATCCATAGACGTCTAGAGGCGAGCTTAAGTTTGGGTTATCACGCTTTCCCTATCGCTTTTCTGCAATTTTACTGTGACAATGAAAAATGAATTTATTGATAAATCTCAGCTACAAAACGGTCGGACATCTTTTTTAAGCAGTAAAACTCACATCAAGGAACCACGTTTCAAGGAAATTAACTTACACAGATTTCTGTTCGTCGACATAAACCGAACAAATTCGCTAAATCTTTTCTTTAAATCCCCTTCTTGACTCTTGACATTTCTTTAAAGTGCGTATTTAAGCTTCAATGCACAAAACATTGAATAAGAGAACATCATAATAGAGCGGGCTTCACTGTAGCACACATTATTTCCTCGCTTGTGCACTTCAATAAACGTCGTTGCATGGCTTTTATGGAGAACTTAAATTTGTTTTTCTTCTGACCCAATTGAAAAGAAATATTGCGTTCTATAATACATTTCTAATCTGCCCCAGTCTTTCCTTCTTTAGTCTCTGGTTTATCATCGTCTGCTTTGGTAATCTGAAGTCATTTTTCAGCTATTAATCTATCTTAGACACCTATTTCTCTATACCTTCAGATTTGATTGGATTTTATAGATAATTTTCTTTCACATTCACTGTAAAAGTGCATGACAATTTTCTCTTGATTAACTATTTCAAATATTCAACATTTCCTGAATGAAAATAATAATAGGATCTCCAAAGGAAGAGGCAAACCGGCGAGTCAGTGAAACTCTGCTTGAATTGGATAAAGTCGATGTAGTAAGGACATTAAACCTCAAGAAAGTTTATCCCATCCATCGCTAGGTGAAGGTGCCATTATAGTTCAATCTCCTGTAAAAGCCATCTCGGTGGCCACTCCCACACTAAGTTAGGATGGCCGGGGATTAAAGACAAGTTTATGCTCCGTCTGCATGATTTAAGGGGTTATCACTGAAATTGCATAGCATGGTGTTAAGTTCTGAGATGAAAGAGCAATAGATCCCGTCTAAGAAGTTAAACTTTAGCTACAATAGCACATTGGATCTTCCGCAAGTAACAAAGTTGACGGTTATTTGGCGTTTAAGCGGGAAACTGGTAAGGCAAGGTAAGGTAACATAAGGTAAGGTAAAGCACGATAGAAATTTACAGCAACGCCGATGTCGTCGTGTCTAACAAGTAAAAAGTATCTAAAAGACTATCTTTTTTGACCCTGCTCTGTGCATGAATGACGCAGCAAAGTGACATGACTCGACGTGCATGACGCAACAAAGTGGAAGTTCACGGAATAAACAGCTTAGACTGATATGAAACACCTTTAAGACTGATCAGTCTATACACCGGAGTAGTGTCGTAATACTTCATAGCCGGAAGTTTTACATCCAGCTTCTGTACTCAGCCGCTGCTGGCCGCCGGGTACAGACGGCTACCACCCACAACCTGATCAACTGTAGCTCCTTCTCTTTGAGACTCAATCTCAAATCCCTGGTTAACGTGCCAAGGAATTATTGAAAATTTTGAATACAGTTATAAGGAGTGTCGTTGACAAGCCGATTATAAGATCAGTGATAAGTCAAATTATTCTCGCATTTACCTATGATCTCTTGAACGACAAATATTAACATATTTTGTTTTTTTTTTATCATATAAAACAGGTAAATTCCAAGCTGCTAAGCGTCTGTTCAGTAAAAGACCAAAGAAGACGTCAAAGTGTGGTAATAAAATCAATGACACATTAATGACGTCATCTGTGACATATTACTGAACAGACGCACGGCAAAATGGAACGTTGTTGTTAAGTATATAACAGTTAAGTAGGCGAGGCGAAGTGCAGGTCTCGCATGACTTGAATTCAGGGTTTTAACTTGAAGGTAGTCCAAAAGTCCTGTAGACCCCATTTTTTTACAAAATGAAAGTTTGCCTCAGATTTTAAAAGTTCGCTTATTCGGCCCAGTCTCTGCTAGCGGTAGGTCTAACACGTCAGACCAGATTCAGTCAGATCGATTCCTGGTGGATTAACTACTAGTTGTCCATAGTTACTAGCAATTACCACAATAATTTCACTTCTATTTGTAGACAGAGGGTTTCAACAACAACAATAATAACAATAACAGCAGCAGCAACAAAACATAAGCATACTTTTTACGCTGTTGTTTATTATAGGGGTCCGTCCACCTCCTGCATGAACGCCATTAACATCATAAGTAATTTGTGTCGTGTTTCTCAAAACCATTAAAACAATTACATAGTTTCAAATGATAAATGTTGAAAATGCTTTAACGAATTCTTAAAGTGAAAACTATTGCCAGGAAAAACATCTTACCTGTTTGCACTTGTAGTCTTCCTTGTTGTACCCTTGCAAAAAAGAGACATGTCCAACAGCTTATAAGAATTTTTCTTTGATTTCCCGTATTACTTTAATTCTTGTCGTGTCCTTTACTTTGCTTTGTTCTGCTTTCTTTCTTTCCCTTCTCCTCGCTTTTACTTTTTTGAAGACGCCTGTTTAGAAACATGATTTCTCCAGTAAACATTTCTTGCAGCCAAGTAGCCTATTCAGGCTCATCCCGATACTTAACAGGTCTTTCACCTCGATGTCCCGTTAACCAGTCTAGCTCATGAACCTTTTGTACTGAGTAGTATAGCCTGAATAGCCTGAATAGTAAAGCAGAAAAGGAAAATACTAAAATAACAGAAGGAGAATAAAGAAAACGATAGTGTAAACCAAGAAAAACAAATGACTAATACTACGTCCAAGTATCTTGTTATGGGATCAGAGGCAGCTTGGCGCTAACAACTGAATGAAAAGTGAGACATCGCGCACCAACCTGGTTCAACCTAGAACAATGGAAAAAAGAAATTCACGAGCAGTATAGCAAACGAGAAGATAAACAACTACAACAAACATATAAACAGCAAAACTGACGCACCTTTAAAAGAAGTTGTAATCGTCACCTCCATCAAAGAAGGATTGCAATCTTGCTAGAGATGTGCAGGTCTGCAAGTCAATCATTTCAATCATTTCTTCCATCAAATCCAGAAAACAAGGACCTTTTAAGGCCAATAACAAATGAATTTCCTCACTTCTCGAAACCCAAGCGTTTCTCTCTGTAATATCTGAAAGTAAAATTCAATAAACAAAAACCTTATCAGATTGAACATCGGAATGTCTGAAAATGAGCAAAACCAAGCAAGGAAACTTACCACAGCTTCTGAAGTAGCTCTGCAAGAAATACGACGCTTGAGTAGGGACGGACGGACGGACGGACGGAGCAGGACGCTTGAGTATAGCGACAACCAACATCTGTATAAATTCTACGGTGATTAAGTTAACGTTGACCAACAATGCAGGATCTCGTAGCTCTCAAATAATCTGAGTCACTTTATCTTAGAAAAGCCAGTTGTTGATTCCGCCCATTAACATGACCGTCAAAATATTAAGCACTTTACAGAAAGGTCTAAAAAATAGAATCGGTAGAAAAATATTCTTGTTCTTTAGTTTAAAAGTAAAGGTTATACTCTCTCTCGTTTTCTATGAGCGATTAGTCAACGAGGCGTGGCCGAGTTGATTATCACTCATAGAAAACAATAGCGAGTAGTCTAATTGTTTTAGTAGACACTCTAAAGGATCACAGCACAAAACCTATAATTTTGAGTATTTTTCTACGCTCAAAATTAAGAACAATTTTCAGTTTCAAGAGCAGCGCACGCGATCGTTCCTTATCAGCGAATAGAAAACGACGAGAAAACGAGTCAGCTTCACGGATTTCCAATACAACACAGCTGAGTGGCTACGAATTACCTATAACAGCTGATTGGCTGAGATGAGATTTAGTCTATCCATCATACGTTCTAAGACGTCGCCGCTATCTTTAAAGGAAGGCAGTTTCGTTGGATAACAATTGTCAAACTTTGCCAATATGCACATCAGGTAAATAGACATGCTGAGTGAACAGCTTAGTGGTCTATTGTGGTGAAGTCAGATGCAAAACTACTAATGTAGACACGTCTTTGTTCTTGTCAATCGTCCAGCAGTTTATTCATCGACATTGAAGGAAGAAATATGAAGACAATTTCACAATTGCCTTTAGCTTGTTACCATTCCATTCTCATCACAGCTGCAGTCCAACAGAAGGCAATGCGATGGCAGCCCTGTTGAGAACGATGTCTCCTTTTGCTAGTGGGAAAATGTTTACCATTGTTTCTTCCCGTAATCAACGGTCTTTTACCGTCAGCGGCACCAATTAAGCAACCTAGATCCTGGAAATCTAAGCGTAATTGTTTTTCTACGTGATCCGGAAATGCAGAAACACTAACAAAAGGAGCCACCATGTTTATGTACAGCTTCTCCAACAAGTCTCACACACCTGTATTACCTCGATAGTCTACATAAGCGTCCCTCGCATCCCCATTCAGAAGTGGATATCGCCGGACGAATATTAAAAAGATCATCGTGAGGTATCTATATATATTATATGTTCTTCCATGATTGAAACAAACTTCCCACCCCCTTCCATTGTTAAGCCCCACAAAAGAGCATGAAAAGAAATAAAACGCTCAGAGGGTTAAGCTTCTAGAGTATTCTAGTCAACAGTATATACCGGCTAACCTTCAAGATATCGAAGAGTAACATTTTGCATGCAGTCAAAAGCGGCCAGTCTTCTTTTTTTTTCATGTTTCGTCTTCATAGTTTACTTCCTGTCAAAAAATGCAAGGGATTTGTAAGGTAAGAGTTGACAATAACTTTCTGCTCCTTCACCATACACGTATCTTCCAAGGAATCCTGTGTGAACACTACCTACGTTGTGCCGTGCGCTCAGTCGTTCGTTTCTGTTATCGTTTTTTTTTTTTTAATTTTTTTTTGTCTACTGCTTTATATTCATTCATCATTGTAATTGTTACTTATGGTGTTCTTTACAGGCTAACGACAAATAGTCAGCAGAAGCCGCGACCATATCGTTCAAGGTCGGCCTTGGAGAAGCCTTGAAATGTTTACACACGGGGACAACTTGCAGGGGCACTTTAATTCCCTTTGTGACTTGCTCCACCATCAGTACACACGAGAGGACCGCACAATCAAACATTCGTTGCGACACAACATATTTTGACGAAAATGGGTAGCTCATACGAGGGGACGAGGTCCTGGTGACTTAGAGCCCTAGAGTTAGTCTTGTTTTGCAAGAGCGTTTCGACTTAACCTTAATTTGTATTTATAGTGTGCACACGTTTTGCGTATCATGCAAGGCAGAGATTGCACGCCATGCGCTCGCTTGAAACTGACGAAATTAACTACGCTGCTAAGTGCATGATTTAGTAGCGGCGGCGGATCCTCCCAGCTTCCGGGGAGCCGCCGAGCATTTGATTGACGGTAGCGAAAAACGCATTTGTCGGTTGAACTTTGGATGTTAGAGTCCGCATGTTATTGAAAGGCGCAGTATTACTGCGCCTTTCAATAACATGCGGACTCTAACAGTGACCACATCAAGTTTAATGAAGCTGTACTAAAACAGAAACTCCAGAATAACAGCATATCGCTACTGTCACTGAAAGCTAAAGGCCTAAAGCTGAAAAACTAGCTTCTATTCATAGTAAATTGTTCTGAACCTCCACCTGCAGATGGCATGGTGCACGCCCAAAACAGTTGGCAGAGACGAAAATATTTGACATACTTAGAGGTGACAGAAACGATTTCACAAAAGTCAAAACAACTCGTTTAACTATTAAAAACGCCGCGGTTATCCCTAATTGTCATCTTATAAATTGGAAGTGGCAAGCCTATTCAAAAGATCTCAATACGTGATTACTTTCTGTTTGTTTGCAAAGCCACTTGCCGGACTGTATTTTTGTTACACCAGAGAAGAGCTGACAGGAACGCTACACTGTAACTGCGTTGTTATTGTTTTGTTATCAAAAACATAGCAACAGTAGTTTTTATGTTTCCATTTGCTACGTATTTTAGAGATTTTTATGAATATTTGTGCCCTTTCGTGTAAAGCCCAAATCTAAGGAAATCTAAGAAGAAATTCTTTTTTTCAATTTTGACGTCAACACTTCATTCCATGCAGTCTTACGTCGACAAAAGACCCCGATATATCAACATTCTAACATGGCTCCGAGGCTTTCAGGACAAACAAACTTCTATATTTGGTAATGTTTTCTTCGTATCCAAGTCTCTTTCAGGAATTGATGGGCAAAAAAAACTTAAAAGATTTGCAATTTTGTCCCGTAAGTCTCGGAGCCATGTGTCTCCAGTCCATCACTACACCTTCAGTGAGGGGGTAGGGAGGAGGGGGGGGGGGGGCTTAAGAAAATATTACAGAGAATTATACAGAATTTGACCACCCATAGAATAAAAACCACGGGAAACACCTAGCAATATCAGCTTATCATAACCAAAGCAAAGATATTTTAGTTATGAAGCACCATGAACCCTTTCCAGACCCCTCGTGTAAGCTCGTGTGAACATCTCTTAATTCTCCTATACTCCTAATTCACTCCACATCGCCAACCTCTCCCCCCCCCCCCCCCCCCCCCCCCCTCCACCTTCCTTACCCTGCAGGATTTCCTGTGTCTGGTTTGATTTAGGCTCGGCACTTTTCCCACTCACTTTTTCCGCTTTAGATCTTTCTCGAGTAAATCACAGAAGCCGCTTAGCACATGGCGACCACACAAGGAAATCGGCGAAAACATCAGTCAAAGCGTACGTTATCCATGTTGCAATGCTTGCTCTCACTTTTACCAATCTCAGGGCTCTCTATAGCGCGGTTGTATAGTACTCTTACAAACAGAATTATGGTTTCGCTTTGAAGCTTAGGACGTTTCCGCAATAGAGTGGTAATACAAGCGGGAAGCTTCGTACAGTTGGCAACATACAAGCTCACTCAGTGGCATAAATAATTTTCTTGAATTTTCACACTGACCTCAGTTCCTTGCAGAAGCTTGAGCTAAAACAGAGTAATACTCAGTCGTAAAGAACAGCTCCATCCACTCTGAACACAAAGTTGACTCTAATCACTCTGTTCTTTGGCGAAATCTCAAGCGCTAACTTGCCGCCGGAATATAGACGAGTGCACGCTGTTGACAAGCATGGTGAAATGTGACACCAAGAAACCTCGAGCGGTATTCGTTTCCAGGAAAACCAGGGTTTCTCAAATGACCACTTCGACCATGTCACGCAATATCAACCATTTTTGTAATTTTTCGTAACAAACAAAATTCCACCTCCACAGATAAACCTATCATGCCAAGTATAATAGTTAGTAAACATACGACGTTTCATAAGAATCCGTTACAAAATGATGGCAATATAGAACCCCAAAGTTGCCGATTTTTTCTTTTTTTTTTTTTTTTTTTCAAAGAAATGTATGCCAGGGGATAAGGGCCCCTTGGCATACATTTCTATGTAAAAATTGGCAAGTTTGGATTCCCATATTTTCGTGAGTTTAAAACGGATTCTTATAAAACTTAGCATATTTACTAAATTCGGCATGATCAATCCAGGGTGGGGCTATTTTTTTGTTGTTCGAATGAAAACTCGGAAAAGCGTGACACGCTGAAATGGTCCGTCTCCAACTGATTTGCGGTCATCAACGTGAGTGCGAGCAGTTTTTATTATTTGCGAAATAAAGAGGACCATCGCACACCGAGCAAGCATTCCGTAATTTCTGCTCCTCGGATTCATAGTTTGAAGTTCATGTGTAGCTTCATACTTGAAAAAAAAAAAAGAAACAAAAGAAAAGGCGTTGAGAAAAAAAATAACCAAATCATTTTTCGTGAGATATATCAGTTATATTTTTCGTGAGATATATCAGACAGTTAGTTCTAAAAACACAACTGGATAATTTGTACGCGTATGCCGATCGTGTTCTCGTTTTACATGTACAGGTAAAGGATCTAATCTGCTCGTCTTCACTTCCGCTTAATGATCACCTAGAAAATGGGAAGTTTTAGGTAAGTGGCGGAACTGAAGTTGTTGTTTTTAATTTGTCCTTGACGGATTGTGTCCTGCGTTATGACAAAAAGGAATCGTAAACCAATGCAAAAATCTCTATATATTAGTTCTTCTTTTAGCGTTCAGTTTTGTCACCACGCAGATAATTCATTGCGCCAATCCTAAAGGAGTTAAGATGAATTAACGACTCTTCGAGACAAAAAAATAAAAAATGCAATGACCAATCATTTATTAGTCTTGCTTTGTCATAATTAAAAAAAAAATGCAATCTACCTGCTTCCCTAACCACTTGAAAGAGTCTGTGATATAATATAACATAATATAAGCGCAGTTTAATTTGCTTCCGGCAGCAACCGTCATGTTATAGCAGTGACACCTGTGTTCCTATAACAACCTGTCATTTTCTCTGGAAGGAGGCATGGTACGTTAATTTGGAAAATAAACAATGTTTTTTTTGTTTTTTTTTTTTGTTTTTCTGGGTTTTTTTTCTGTTTGTTTGTTTGTTTGTTTTTTTTGAGTCATTTGCCTTTATTTAGCTGTCCTTTTGAAGGACTCTCTAACATAACAATCACCCTATCGAAAGCTTTTGTTCTAATATTGCCCTCTTTGCGACAGCCTGTTTCTAATTCCTGTTTCTAAAGCCAATCTTAACCAGTTAAAAACAAGTTCCTGGAACTAAGGATAACAGATGTGGAAAGGTTTAGGCTTATTCAATGTCGAACTTTTCTTACTATTTCAGCTTTCAAGTCAGAAACCCAGTTATTGAGAGGCTATCCGCAAGAATCATTCATTGCCGCTCACATTTTAGTTGGTTTCATGCCTGTATACTACTAAGCAAATGAAATAAACGAAATGGGAGAAGGTTCACAGCTTGTACACCCATTAAAAAATGTCAAACAATCTAACTGTCCACCTGTTGGGTATTTCGACATTTTCTCAAAACATAGATATTTGCGTGGCATGTACATGTTTTGATTATAAGTCAATTACCTGTATACGACTAGAGGAACTTGATTTAAAAATAGATGATTAGTAGAAAATTTCTGTGTTTGGCCGCGTGGCCTAATGGATAAGGCGTCCGACTTCGGATCGGAAGATTGAGGGTTCGAGTCCCTTCGTGGTCGATACCTTTTTTTTTTCATTTTTTGCCTCGAAGAGTCGTTAACTCATCTTTACTCCTTTAGGGTTGGCGCAATAATTTTACTGTTTGGTGACCAAATTAATCGCTAAAAGAAAACTGATATAAAACTGAAATTCATTTTGTCGTTATTATAAGCAGGGTTGATATTTTCGGTTACCTGAAAAATCCCGTTAAGTCCATTAAACAAGCGTACTATACAAATAAGAGAGTGAATGGCAAATTTTGATATTTACGAATTTATTTTGATGCGAGTTGTAAAACAACCGATATTGGAACTCTTGAAATCGAAGATTACCTCAAAATATTTGTTTATCAGCTTCACCTAACTCCTTGCATTTGAGTAGCGCGTAAAGCCAATTGTTTATCACCGAAGCTTTAAAATGATAAGCCCAAAAGCATGAAGAACAAGGGTGACTGAAAGTGGAACAGATTCAGAGATGAAGCAGAGATGATGGATTGAACAATCAGATTACGAAAAGACTCTGAAAGCCTAGTCAAGTAAAATTCCCCTCAGAATAATGTCATATTCTGTCTTCCATAGGAACTCGCAGGGGAAGGGTCTGGGGGGGGGGGCGTGGCGGGGGGAGCTTTAGGCCCCCCTTTTTCAGTAAAGAGATAAATAAGTAAAACAAAAAATAAAGTAATAAAAGACCTACACCATTCTTCAGGAGTGAATTATTGTTCTTTGGGGGAAACTTCAATAAACGTGGACAATTACTGGATGCCAAGCACAAATGAACACCTTGGATTTTTTTTTTCTTTTAGGTTTTTTCAGGCAAAATCTAGAATCCGGTACAGCAGCTTCTCCATCACCTACTACCTAAGGCAAGAATGTCAGTTGTTACTGGTAAACTGTTTCTTTGTGTCCTAGAGAAGATGAGAACGATAAAATTTCGAATCGTCCTTCGATGCAATATTACCACTAAGAACTCGGCCGGCGGCAGAACTGACGCTATAAAGGAGAACGCGTACACCAAGGACAATGGAGAACAGTCATACTCTATGAAAAGACTGGACCTTTACAGGCAAAAATGCTTTGAATCAATTCACTCATTGGCTAATGCTTTCATTACTAGCAAAAGCAGGATTTTATGAAAGTGAACCTTAAGGCCGCCGGATAATAAAAACCTTTAAATGTCGAAAGATATCGTATTCGAGCGCTGGAAATTTGTAATTGTCTAGCAATACGCTTAGCAATTAAAAAAACAAAACATTTCCTCTCATTTTACATGACTTTTAAAAAATAAAAAAAATTAAACAATTTAATGGTTTTTAACGAGAGAAAATGACAAGAGAAAATTTAATTGTTCTGCTTTCAGAATTACTGACTTCACTGTTACTTACGGGCGCTATCTTAATTCTAATTTAGAAGCGAAGAACTGGGTACAAGGTTATTCAAACTTCGCTCGTTCCCAGTTTACCCAACCTTTTTCAATCCATTCGACGATTAACATTTTTTGGGGAAGAAAGCACTTTAAAAAAACAACGCTGATATTGAGTTCTAAAAAGGAAAATATTTCTTTTCATTTTGAAGAAATAACATTTTTTTGCTTGTTATTATATAAGTTCTAGCGATCTAAAAATATAAGCATCCTTAAATGTGCCCGCCACGCTTATGTATCTGTGGAAGTTTCTCACTTCTTTAATTTTTTTTTCCAATCCAGACTGTGTCACTTGTTGGCTTCGGAGTCAATTGTAGCAGGTGGGATAATTGTTTTTCGTGACAGTTCTTTTTTCCAATGCAACTCAAGTGGGCGAACATTGGGTACTTATAAATCCTTTCGGTGTCGAGCGAGTTCTAGTAAGAAAAAAAAAACAGAGTACTTTGGATCACGTGGCGTTGTATCACCTATACAAAGAAATGAATGTCAAAAGGTCAAAAGTTAGCACTGCCTCTTAGTTGCAACCAAATTCTCATATTCTGGCCGTCATAAGCCATATAATGCAAACCAAAAGTAGAATTCCCAAGCATCAATAAGTTGTTTTCTTGAAAGCTGAAAGCCACTTTCCAAACTGCAGCAGGGAGGAAAACATGTGCTTGATTGTTAGAAATTTACCAGCAAAGATGAAGTCACCTGAGAATGGTGATTGCAAGAAATGAAAGACTGATCAAAAGTTTGGGCAAGACTTTAAGAAGTAATAAACTCTTCCACAAAATGTACTTATCAACTGCCGTTATATAAATAGTTGTACTTACACATTAACTAAAGACTTCCATTTGAAACTGTCAAAGTTTCAAAAAAAAGTTCACTGTAGCCTCATAGTATAGCACCGCTTCTTTTGATTATCGCAGGCGGGGGAACTAAATTACGAGAAAGACTTGAGGAACACTCGACTGCTGGTAAAATTATAGGTTGTACTCATTAACAACTCTCGCTGACATCAAACGGGTACTCTCATTTCAGTTTTGCGAAACTCATTGAAATCTGTACCACTGTGAGTTTTCACATCAGCAGCAGAAAAATTGGCTGTTTTATTCACTTGTTTGACGCTTAATTTGAAAGAAAGATAGTTAAACGCAACATGTCTGAAGATAAATGCTGTAAACGAGGTATGGCTTGCCACCGCGTAATTCTGACAATGTTGTATCGCTAATAGTTTGCAAAAACAGCTACCTAAGTTGAACCTCAAGTGCTCCAGAAACTTCTGTTACTCCTGTATGTGTTTGCTATTTATAACGAACACTTCTCGTATACCTATTTCCGTGACATCATGGCTCGTTCTGCTAGAGTTGAGACTAAACCCTACCCCTGACCCCACCCCATCTCCCCTATGTAGACACTGGACTGACTTGCTGGGCTTTGACTGTTGGGAATTCATCGCAATACTTATACGAATGTACCACAATGCTGTCATTTTTCACACTAGTAAGAATATTTCGAAAACCTTTTCAACACTCTGATGGAACCCGTAAGACATGTGTCAAATTGGGCAGAATCCGTTCCCAGTCAAAACTTACAATAGACTCTAAGCACATGTTTTAAGGCTGCAAAGAAACGATTAAGTCTTAACAAAAGGACTATAAGCACATGGAATATGTGTTTTAAGGTTGTGAATGCACGCTGAAAACAAAGTAATGTTTTAACAGCTGTTTGATATTTCGAGTTCAGCCACCAGCACTGGAGATCTCGTGGATTTGCGCTTTGGTCAACTTTGCATCCTTCAAGGCTTTGGTGTCTGCCATTTGCGCACTACATCAAATGCAAAACGTTTATAAACATGAGTGTCGCTATATGATTAACTCAATAGTCTAAGACTAATCATTTTAAGGAAAACGCCAAAAAGAAGTGTACTGTGATAAAGAAATCAAAAAGGTGACAATAAATCAAAACGAAACAATAAGGGCTAAGACTAGAGAACATTAAAAACGGCACATTACGATGGAAAAAAACTAGCTTAATCAGTTTTGAGATCCAAAATCCATCACTTTCGTAAGGTTATCGTTCTGACAATACGATTGAAGCTAAAACTACATTTTACACCATATACAGGTAGGGCACCCCTGCTGCAAAGTTGCCCTCGGAAAGCTACGGGTAACTATACTTGAATTCACAAGCATAACCTCGCTTCTTCCACATTTTCAACTGGAAAAAAATCAGAACTTAATTCTCTTCTTACGCCATAAATTAGAGCAGGAGAATCAGTTGCACGAAGCAAGAGATTGGACATTTTTGCCGCAAAATCCCTCGAGGAAAGCAAAAGGTAGCCGGATGCGAAAGCTGTCCGTTCAACCTACCCGTAAAATGATGTGCCAAGAAACCGGCTTTACTCGAAGAACATAAGCTAGGAGATGTGCCTGTCTGTAGAATGATTGGACTAGACATTCAACGCCAGACTGACGCCTAGGACCTTATTTTTCAACCGTAGAAGATTGACACAGCCATAAGACGAAAATCTGAATTGGTTTTATCAAGATTCCAGAGTCTGATTTAAAATCTAGAGATCTCAGGGCACCAAAGCAAAACGGGATGCCTTAATTCAATATAGAAACCATTCTCCATCCGTTACGCTGGCCGACACGTGTCCCTTCTAGCGTTTAATACCGGTAAGACCACAAGAATAGAATGAAACCTTAGTAGAGAACTCATTATCGTAGTGTTCATTGTGATCTATTTAAATGCTAAGTTCCTGGCTTAAAAGACTGTCTGTGTATCATTGGTAAAATACCTTCTACCTGCTTAAATGAAACCGTATCAAATTGGCCCAGCTATTGTTGTAAGAAGATACCAAAGCAGATATCAAACCTCTGTTTTAAAGCTTCATTTTTCAGTGAAGGCATTGGCAAATCGTAATTAGCGCAAACAAAAGGTCATTGTATAAAGAAAACAAAAGAGAAATCGATGTATTTGACACGAGCTTATTGTACATCCGAAGTTGAGAATTCAGTTGAATAAACGTAGAGGTTTCTTTTGAAATGCAAACATATGCTCCTATATTAAGTGCGCTATTGCAGTCGATGATAAAATTTGGGATGCAGTCTTGA
Organism: Orbicella faveolata; assembly: GCF_042242905.1. NCBI lineage: Eukaryota > Metazoa > Cnidaria > Anthozoa > Scleractinia > Merulinidae > Orbicella > Orbicella faveolata. Next base: position 2,688,110 of record NW_028301555.1, read on the forward strand.
AAAATAGCATCCGGATTTAGAGAATAAGCCTTCTATCCTATTGCATATATCTCGGCAGACATCTCGCCAAAACAAATAACAAATCAACATGTGAATTAAACAAACAGTGTTGAAAGTAATCTTCTTGAAATTCCTTTTTATGTTTACCCCCGATGCTTTTAACATAGTTCAAATCCCTTAAGAGATTTGATGTGTGAATCTAGGGCTAATCGAACACAGCTTATTTCAAGCTGCTAATTAACGTATTACATGCCTTTGTCGAAGCCAGTTGACACCACAATGGGCGGAGAAAGGAGGAGTCCTGAAGTGGTGGTCAAAAATTAACCCTTTCATTACCAAAAATGCAAATTTGAGAAACAAGAACGACTCAAATCATTTTTCTCAAAATATCGACTAATGAGAAGCACCACACAGAAGCACTGTTCAACAGCTTTCGTTTGAATGGTCACACGCTTGGGTTTAATTCCTAGACTTAACCTCCTTAATTGAATTGCCTGAGATTTCAGGGATTGAGCTGATTGAGCCATGGATTGAACAACATGAATGTAGAAGCTTTTAATCCTTTGTGTCGCCAAAAGAAAAGATACGACGCCATGAAGTCTCGAGAAAATTAAAATGATCTTGACGTCGAACAACATAAATATTCAGGCAGGAAACTGTTGTATTAAATGAATGGGACAATGAAAATAACCGTGATATACGTTCGACCTCTTCAGCAAGAAGCACAGACCCTTTTGTTTATTATTGTTATTGTTTTATCTCTTTTATACAATCAAATGGAAACGAAAATTAGCATTCGAGGCTTAGATTAAGCAAGTAATTAGCGTTTTAAGTTAAGTGACTTTCATTCAAATGTTAATTTATACTGTGGCTATATTTTGAAGTAAAAGTTGTCAGTTAAAAATGATGTTTACACCTATATGCATTGAACTTTGTTTACGACAAGACGCCGTTTCATTGCTAAAATACACCATAACTGATATTGACTCTGTGAGATAACTAGCTTTGTTTCATCTTATCTCAAGTCTCAAATAAAACGTCCATTTAGCACAGAATGTAATGAAGTGGTGTTTTATTTAAGGGCATGAAACTTTGTACTGATGCCATCTGAGTGTTAATATTTAAGTTCGTTGGCCCTCGGCGAAGTTGTTCTCTCTTCACGGGAGGTTGCTGGTTTGAGTAACAAAAATCTACTCGGCAAAGAAAAAAGGAAACAAAACCATATCATGATGTAACAGTCCACTTCCTACGCTTCGAATACTACCTTTAAACAAACTGCATTCCGTTCTTAAAGGGTAACATTAACCTTTGGGCAATGATTCACAATGAAAGGTACGTAGACCATTTTATTATGTCAGTAAACATCGCTTGGACCGACGTGTGCTGTTTAAATTGCTTGACAAGTCGGCGGCTGAACGCAAAGATTTTATCTCAATGAAATGACAACGAACGCTCCATATTTAATTGTGAGCTAATAATTGAGGGCGGAGATCGCTTCTGCAAACGAAAGATTTTGCCGCAATTCTGAATTAACTGCTTAAAGCTACTCTTACAATCAGTAAATTTGTACCAATCTAAAAACAGCGATAAGATTGAATCATCGGGGACAAACCTTCAACTAACCAAATTGACAATATTCAGTCAATGTTAATGGCCTTAAGAGAACTAAACAGTTCAATTGCGCCCCTGAAAAACTAATCAGTTAGTGTTGCACAAAATATCAAGATAATTTCAGTTCCTATGGATCAGGTTAAAGCCTCTGCGTTGAGACGCAAGCGCAGCTATAAAACTAATCACGAAGATCTATTCCTTGAAATGTTAAAACCATTTTCATCCTTTGCTTTTAGTTGCACTATCACAGTTTTTATTTTTGATTTCATTAGAGACTCACTGAATTCTTTGGCACTTGGACCATTTCAAAAATCAAGTTCTTCAAAGTTATATTCCAACGCGTTCCTTTTAGAGGAGCACACCCAAGATTATCATATTACAGTTCCGTTCAGTAGCCTTTATTTGAATGAACATTTGAGTTTCATCCACAGACAAAAAATGTCCTCCAGGCACTTTTATTTGAATGGCCTTCTTGAAGGGTTTTTTCGAGAAATTAGAACATTAGAAAAACGTGGCATAGCATAATAAACACTACCACAAGGACATATTCATCAACAACTTTCGTTTTAATTGTTTCACAAAAGATTTTCAAGAAGCACCTTACACAACATTGCAAATTCGCACAATACTAATGATACCGTACTCATTAACAGCTTTCAATGGTCAAAGTTAAAAGTTTACCGTCAGACCCCATCTAAGAAACAGTATCACAATTGTGCAGTCATCAACAGCTTTAAGAATGCGAATCAGTAAACTTCGTATATATTACTTATTATCTTACACGTCCAAATGTCATAGTTCACTAAAGAATCTTATCAGAGCCTTTAAAGCAACAGTTTTGTTTCGAACAGAAACAATTTCGAACGTTAGTACGCCTTATCCCTGTGTAACAAACGGCATGAAAATACTAATAGCCTTCATTTAATGAATAATCACACCCTAAGGTTTCCTCGGCCACAGACCCGACTGAAAGTGACAAACACCTTGCCACAGCATAATAAACAAACAGTGCTACGCAATGGCTTCCATTTAAACGATGGCCCTCTCGGGTTTCCTGCACAGAATCATGGATGAGACACAAATTGTTCCACAACATCGTAAATAATGTTACTTCGAGTATAATAGACATGACCTCGCAATCAGAGCTCTTCTAAACATAACCTTCAATTTCAATGAAAAACCAGTAAAAAGTCTAGAGCAATTTGCCAAGCAAAATCCGTAATTCTACATGAAAGTATCTTTCATCTGAATACATGTACCTGCTTTCTACGCTTTCAAATTCAAAAGCTAGAAACCCCATATACCGTCATAATGAACGTATCACCACATTGGCTTTAATGACCCCTTCAGTTACAAACTCGAACGTTAAAGCCCGACCTTAAAAAGCACTGAATAGACGATTCGACTGAGGCCTTGAGCAACTGTTGTTCTTTCATTTCCAAACTTTCGCCGATCTATGGCATCGTCAGGACTGTGAAATGTCGTAGATCGGTAAAACTTGGAATTAAAAGAACAACAGTAGCTGAAAGGACTCGGTCAAATCCTCTATTTGACCACCCACCTTGCTGCTGAAGGACAACTTCGAACGTTATAAAACGGCAGTGTTCAATAGCTTTTACGTATAACGGTAACGCAAAAGGGCTCTAACCACGCACTAAGAAAACTAAAATCAGATTAAAATTAAAACAGCTTTACGAGGCATCGGTAACAGTGCCATATAAAAGTAATGCTTGACTTCGTCTAGTTTTCATAAGTATAGTAACCTACAGCGTTTCATTCGCAGACTCAGATATTTTAAACACTTTGTAGAGTAAAGAGAAAACGAATGAAACTGACGCTCACTGGCCATGATAGGAACGTAATCGAAGCAGCACTCCAGGGATATCATGCCATATTACGATCATCATTGCGCACTAAACAGTACCACAAGAAGGAAATGACTAACGTGTTTAATTCATGGAACATGTTTAACAAAATAAGTATCTTCTAAAGTGGTATGCAGACATACAGGCTTAAAAGAACGAGTCTCCTTGCGTCGTAATAAGCTACTTATCAAAAGTTGTTGTACGATCTTTTGTCGTATGGCTGACTCTAACATGAAATCCCAAAAAATAATTTAAAGCAGTTTATATCTGAGTGATCAGACTAAAGTTTTAGTAGTCAGATATATGTAATACTTTTTAGTCCGCCTTTTTCCAATAAGACAGTGGAGGAAGATTAGGAGGAAGGCAAAACAAAACAAAACTGGCGACAAAACAAAATTAATCAAGAGAATTTTTGCACCGTACCACGAAAAAAAGGATGTATAATCAACGTATTATGTGCAGCAATAAGGTATAGCAAAGAGATTTATGATGTTAGAGCTACAACAAAAATGATCATGGAGCATGAAATTGTTAACCGGACAATTCCGACAACAAACCCGCCTCGAAAACACGTTTGCCCACCCAAATACAATACCTCCAAATCTTAGATGCGAATATCCTTCCATGCAATAATAAGGTCTCCCGAAAATACGCCCATTAGCTCTCAAAGAACAATACAACTCTCCGGCGATTACAAAGCTCCTACTGTTTTGTAAGGTTGTTTTGAATATTATGTCATTATAATATCTCAGACTTTTGATATTCACCTGGAGACTGTAGGATTTCTTTTACATGGTAACGCTTACCGAGCTATACTGTTTTCTTATGTGCATCTAGAAAGTTTCAGACGCTAAGTTCCTTCTTTGAAGCGCAAAATTCCTCAATAATAAGCCCCTACGACAATAGGCCAACCTGAAACTAATCTGTCCAAAAAAGAGCCTTTGAAAAAAATTTGAAAGGCTTCTTATCAGAAAGGTTATGTCTAGAAAATGTCTTGTTATTTGAAGGTCTCACTTATGACTTGGATGAAATAAAATGGAAGACTGGTTTAATGAATTTGCAAAACTGAAAAGCATCAATAGCCTTCTCGATGTTATAATCATCGTTGTAGCAAGTAAAAAAAGCACTGTTTTTATATCAACAGAATAAGTTATTTGCGTTTTCTAAACGTTTACCATTTTTTAAGGTTAACATGTTTCTTTTGAGTGCAATTTCGTCTTGGAACTTAGCTTTCCCGAAACTGTCGTCATTCATGAGAAAGAATCGGGAACGACGAAAATTAGCGACAGATAAAATTTCTTAAAGTTGACTCGTGTAGGTACAGAAGTTTGTTAACTTAAGCGTCATCCGCGTCGCTTTTAACAGATAAGGAGATCTTATATGCGCATGTCAGACATCCGAAGAAAATCGATGAAAAGACATCTAAATATTAAGGACTGTACGTACAACCTGGCTCTTGAACACAAATAGCGAATTCTAATGACATAAAAATTACACCTTTAGAAAATCAACTTGTGAGTTTGATATCCATTTTAAAATCAACCCCATCTTAGCAATCCATGTTATGAATATAAATGATTGCTTCCCTGGCGGCTTATCTCAACGTCTCTACGATAGTATTTTGTAGTTTCCTAAAGTCGATAAGAAATTCAGGAAAAGAATGATGCACTCTGTGTTGTGCAGGTACTCAGCTACTTGAATATAAGGTTAACTTATACAGGCTTATATAGGCAACGTTGCCCATAACTTACACATATAAACAGATAATGTTAACATTCAATTACACCTCGAGATTTTACAGCTAGTATTGTCTGTTGTTTCAAAGACCAGTGATATCCAGTTCTATACTTTTATGGCAAAAATCAAGTATGTAAGTCAGTAAGTATATCCATGGCCATTGCAGCATGGAGTGCTCTCTAGTGTAAGTTATTATATTATATTGTTTTACGAACTCAATCCTCTTAGACTCTGGAGCCTCAAACTAACCGATTCCATCTTTGCTAGCAAGCGAGCCATCTTTTAACGATCAAACGGTAAGATTTTTCAAGTTCGAAAGATCGTTTGCCACGTTAATGTAACTGATTCTTGCATGATGCCAAGAATAAACCAAACTAGTTTAGACCTTATCTACAAGCAAGACCTTTTTTCGACTGGGATTCAAAGGATTAAGAGACAGGTGCAAGATCTACACATGTAAAACGAAAATGACAATAAAACAACAAAAGAAACTATTTTTACAGGAGCAGATAAATAAGGCAGCGGTAATTTTCGATGTGTGGGTTATTGAAAATAACTGTCGGCGTTTAGCCAGAAAAGACTGTAAGAGACAAAAAGAGTTTCATGAATAAGGCTGTTAGAAGCTACAATTCTACACTTTGGTTAAAACTCCCATTTGCACCTTTTCAAGACGATAAGTGAAACGGAAAAAAGTCGATAATATTGAATATCAAAGCATTAAAACTGGCGGCTGCACCGGTTCTTTTCAAGCGGTATTTTATAATCTGGCAATTTATCTCATTTACCGATGGGAAGGCTTTCTGAAGCCGTGAAACGTTTCGCCATTAAATCCTGTTAGCAGAAGATTTAGTTTGCCGTTAATAGCAGAGCCAAATCTATTTGTTTCGAAAAGCGTCGGCCTGCTATGCAGCTGCTTCGAACACTAATTTCTGCAAATAACTTAAGGTTTCATTTGCAGGAAGATTCCATACACAGAAACCTTCTTAGAAGGAAAGGTCAACAAGAGAATCAAGTCAAATAATGGACTGCGTTTATGTCCCTAACTGCGAGCGAAATAAACACAATGGTAGTAATATTTACCGCATACACCGCGGTGTCAAATTAAAATCTCATATTTGAAGTGACAGCAATCCTTAGAGTAAGCCTTTAAGGACCGCCCAAATTTAAATCGACCTGAATGTTTGAAAATATTGCGCTGTAATGTATTAGGAAAGCCGCAAAACAAGCTGTACGAAGCTTACGATTACTGAAGACCCACGGAAAGTTAGAAATGCTTTTCTTCACATGGCAAACTTGAATTAAAAAATCTTGCACTTTGCGCGACAATTAATTCAACTATTTACGAATTACAGCGTCAAGCCAGAAAAGCACCCTGTTGTGCCGTTCATTTATCCTTAATCGAACAGCGTATAGATATTCTAAAGAAGGTGAAAAAACAAAAGTTGCTTGCTCTCAATTTAAATCTGTACAGATGTCAAGTACTACAGAGTAATCGAAAACAATTAACGAAAAAGCGACTTTGACAAATGTTTGACTGAGGGGCTGTAGTCGTTGTCAGGTACTTCTGGGTTCGATTTCGGTGCAGCGCAAGCTTCCTCAAAACTGACTGAAAGAACGATAAATGCAAATTTGTACATGAAAAGGAAACTGTGTTACATGAACATCCAAGTGATCTGCATTCAAATACGACATTGTTGAAACTGATACAGATTACATGCTAGATTTCAAGCACGGAAATTATCAATGACTGTTATTAAATGACTTCCTCAGCCCACGACCACCGACGTAAGCGACGCCATGTTTGTTTGGGTCAGATAACGCCACTTATCAACAGATACAGATCCCACAGCTCATATACGATAACAAAGTGTCATTTGAAGAGTCCACAAATGAAGGAAATAGTAAAGGCGATATCTCACGAAACGTCAAACATGCTTCGTTGATGGACAGACCTGGAGGCCAAGCAAGCTGACCAAACCCAAGTGCACTAAGGATTTCATCCTTGGCAAAGTTGGCTCCTTGCGCTTTGTGACATGAAAATCAAGACGACCAACCCATTATGGGCTTTCAAGGTGGTAGTCGTGTTGCAGATCATAGAAACATTCGGTATGGCATTCTACAACCATAAATGAGCCTTTAAAAGGTCAAGTAGTGGCAAATACCAGCGAAGAGGTTCATTGCCAAGTGAAATCGAGTCCAAGTTTTCATTTCAGAGTTCGTGTTTGTGTTTTTGAGTAGACGTCGTTCTGGAGAACGGCAACAACAGAGCTGCAGAAAGAACAATGTGGTAGGGAACAGTGTAGCTTCAGTCACCTCTATTTTGTATTCTTCTTAATTTCATTTCAATTCCATGCCTTGGACGTGTTGGGCGTTTTATCTCTTATTTTGCTGTTATTAGGACGTGATATAGCAAAGCAAAAGATATTAAGTTTTGATTCTTATCATAAATTGGAGACTATTGGAATTATAAGCATTGCTCAAATAAATAAAAAAAAAAAAACGACAACAGTGAATTAGATGAGGTTTAAGAATCAAAACGTGCAGTTTTAAGAATGTAGAAATAATAAAGGTATGACTTTTAAACATCAAATTAAGAGACTGTGCTGATGTGCAAGTTTTCTCAGTAAATCGCCAGAAAAAATCTCAAAATCCAAGGATGAGACAACTACCATCGGTTAAGTTGAGGAAAAAACATTGCATCATATAATAAGAAATTTGTATTGCCGGGTGTATTGAAGTAAAATACATCTCAAGTACAACTGAAAGTTCATGTCACTGGCAAAATTGAAAGCCGCCTATCTCGGCTAACACGATATATGGCACTGTCAAGCTACTTCCGCAGCAACACAGTGAGGGTGATGCATTGCCGGCATTGCACAGTCTGTAAAAGGGTACAACAAACTATCAACGAGATCATTTAAGGGTAACACGATACAATTCCTGCAAGCCAACTGCAAGCAAACAAACCCCTGGATTCCTAGTGGAAATAGGGGAGCTACGAGCTTCAGTCTTCGCAAATCCTGAGTGCCACGGCAAAATAGTCGAGTCATGAATATAGAACACAGACGGAAGCATTCCCTTTTAATTGGATTAAGATCGAATTGAGAGGTGTTCAACTGAAGCATATTAACTTAACTAATGAGGAGCTTGAGGATTACAAATCTGCTAAAGAGCCTTGTTTAGTTGTGTTAAAGCAAATGGACCACTGAGTACTGAGGTTTTACACTCAAATATACCATAAGTGCTGCATGCATGTATATTGATCAGTTCAGCAAGTAATTCCAAATTCCTTCTCAATTCATTTCCCCACAGATAAATGACAAATTATATGGCTATCATGATTCAGGGCTGAAAATACGACTTAGGTGAAGGCATTCATCCAAATAATTCTGTCGGCCATCCGGAGCATGTTGATCAAACATTGAAACTCGGATATTCTATCACCATGCAGTTACAAGGTATGTGTGCAAGCGAAATGCTCGGAGCATTGCAGCTCAATAGATTTGAAGCTAGATGCTGCTGCAGCAGGTTCACTCGGCCAACAGTACTGTTAATGTCAATTCGGTACTATTGATAGAAACAACGACCAGCTCATGCTCATAAGTCTGTTTGGCACTATGCAAATTCTCATCTAATACCCATACAACTGAAGGGGAGGAACAGGAGGTAAAAGAGACCTAAATTACACTCGATTTTTTATCGAGCCTACTCAAACAGAATCATCCACAATGTTTTTTTGTTTTTATCAGTATATTATGTTAGGAAGAGTCAGACTACAATGACGTGAAGACAAACCTGCTTCACCCAAAGTGAGACTGTTCAACATCTGTATGTGGCTATTCACACTGCCAAATGTTTGCCTTATCCGCTTTGATGTTATATTTACCTCACCCATTTTCATCTCATTGTGGTCAATGGGGAAAAAATGTTGAGGTCTTTTATAATCAGTATTGGAACCATCGAGATAAAAATGCACCTTTTAGGACCACAAAGGAAGGTTATCTTGTGTGGAAGTCAAGGACTAAAAATTACAACCAGGGACCAATTAATTAAAACCCTGAAGCAAATAAGGAGATAGAGTAGTAGTGTTTGCTTGTTTTCTTAAGTTACGATAGCTTCAAACATGAAAAATTCAAAAATGAAATCGCAACTACTGTCCATGCAATGCGCACTAACCTACACTTATGAGCCGAAAGGGGTTTAAGTCAATTATTACTATCGTTTATCTTTTCTCCTGAACAAGGGCATTCTATTCTTCTCTTCTACAACTTCAAATAGTAGCTATTTCTGTAAGATCGCATAACTCCCTAAGGTAACCACAATTTGTCCTCCCGGTCGACATCTGGGAGTGACAGTTGATCTCGACCTGTCCGGTCAAGCAAATGTACAAGAAGTATATATTTTACACTAGCAGTTAGCCCTTGGCAATTCTGTTCCTTACTATATTTTACTGCATGCATGCTCGTGCACATTTCCTCGGCGTGCCCGCCAGCAGTATCGCAAATTCAACTCAACCTCCATGGTCGTTTATACTGACCGTTTAGTTTTAATTTTATTCTGACTGATCGTAATTCAACGAACTTAACCTATCAAGCGCTTCCCAAAGCACACGTCAATGTTTACTAAGTAACACTTCTTGTATACACGAGTTCCATGTAAAAAAAGTGTAGAAGGATTCAGTTGGATTGTCTGGGAAGAAAACAGTTTTCGGTAGTTTCTTAAAGCTCTCTCATTTCTTTTTGCAGGTGAACTGTCTCAATAATTCCAGCAAAAGCCATCGTACCGTAGCTGAAACTGTTACTTAAGACTGTCTGCTAACAAGAGCCAAGTACTCTACAGAAGTGGATTACACTAACACACCGTTGAGTTTAACTGAATACCTTGCCTTTTCACTTAGGCTTGCGTCTAAGTATTATTAATGGCTTGAACGAGAGACGTGCTTTGCTGATCCACGGCTGAGAATTGCGGCCAGGATTTTTGATACGTTCTGTCAACACGTGCCTTAATGGAAGGTTTAAATTGCGAAGGATTCATTAAACATAATTTCATCAGCTCAGAAAACTGCATTTTAAAAAAATCTATTGTAGCTCAAGTTTACGAAAAACAAGTAATTCCTTTCATTCGCCTTGGTAGAATTATCATGAAGACTGAGTAGATTTCTCACATTTAGATCGTCGGTAATTCTAGGGTAATATCGAAGGCGCCCTTGCCGTAATTTCACCGTGAATGGACCTGAAAAGCATCGACGACTGTGTTTCCAATAACCTTCTTGAAAGTGTCGTGTTTTAAAACTGCAAAGCCATTTTATTTTCATCGCATTCGGTGGCTTAACTAGACTCAAGACTAAGAAAAGACGGATACCAGTCCGCAATTCGTTGTATCTTAGTGAACGTTTCGTTACATTTTCAAAACAAAACGAAGTGTTCATTATATTTCATGAAGTAATGACGAGCTTTTTTTTCTCAAAATATGTGACTGAGAGTGCGCAAATTATAGTGCACAGATGTTCAGCATGCCTTTTCGTTGACTGATGGTTAATGTATCTTAGACCGTCTAAAGCTAAAGCCGGCCTATGAGACAGGAAACAATAAAAATGACCCGATTTCTTCAACAAATATCTGTAATTTACACCCATTTCTAGTTGTATTATTTTTACTATTACTTATTTTAAAGGAAGGTCTTTTTTCTACGATATTATAGTAAACCAAAAATTTCTGTGGATTCAAGGCAATTTTTCAATAGTTATCTGATCCGATCTTTAATGTTTTTCTCTGAAGTTCACACACGAACGAACTTAAAATAGGGCGCATAATAAGAACTACTAATTGCAATGCAAAAAGGCGACCATTTGGGAACCGCAACAATATCTGGCGCAAAAGCTAAAAATTCCACTTAAGTAAGTGCTCTTCTTGTTTGTTTTTGATATCTTAGTTCGAGATAAAATCAATATGAGCCTCGATTTTGCCCTGATTTCAGGTACGATACGTGATAGACAGTAATTACTGAGATTTCAACCAAATGCGACGCATCTGCTACTAGACGGTGAAATACAACTCCATATGCAAATATTGCGTGAGAATCACCAGAAAATATTTCGCTTTGCGAAGGCTAAAGGCAATTTTCAATTGATGATTGCAACTACCCTTACCAGATATGGTGTGAATTTCCTAAAATAAAATTGTTTATTCTGATATTTAAAGCGCTTTATGTTCATATCGGTTTTGTTTGGTTTCGGATGTATTACTGCAAATACCTCTTTTCCGGTGCTTTTAGGTGTCATAAAAGCTTTCAGATAGCGATAATCTACCGATACGACAGACCATCAAAAACTGAGGCTAGACATTTTCATAGCCTTGAACTCCAGGCGATTAATGGGAAATTTGCGCAAAGCTTTTTGTTCTGTTCTATTTTATTTTTATCAAGTTTTCCTCGGCAGTAGCCATTTGAGATTTCTCGGGATTTGGACGCAGATAACCTTTTAAAGATAGATATAGCTGTTTGCATTATCTGCGCTTCAGTTTGGCAAATATTTGGACGATGCCCTGTAACTGACAGATCGATAAGCTTAAAGTGTTTTCTTCTTAAATCTCCTGTCGAGAAATGTCTCCGCATTCTTCGGAGTTATTGAGCTAAACCGCACCTGACAAACTTTGACCCGAGGTTTTCTCTGAGCGTTGATAGCGTATCTTTTACAATAAGACTTTCACTCGGCTGTTATCTCCTAAAAAAACCTTTGAATCGAGATTCGAAACATCTGCTCAGCGCTGCTACCCAAAAAATAAGTTCTCAAGGCTAGATTTTAGTTTTTGGAGTTGCCGCTAATAGAACCAACGAAAAGGCCAAACGTGATTTGATTAATTCTCCGCCATCACTAAGTGATTGCAGCCATTAGAGACATTTTTGGCCCCGAACTTTTCACGATGACCGCTCTGTTTACAGTTGAGGCGTATTACACGTAGACATTATGATAATTAACCATTGTTGGGTGGCAATCATTAAGAGTGCATTTGACATAAGTTTGACATCTTTATCGATAAAGCAACCCTCACAGCAATGTAACGCAAAACGGTATTCAGTCCTTTGAGGGCACTGTTTGGACGCCATTTGTAGCAAAGAAGAATAGAAATAGTAAGCAATTAGCGCGCTTTTAACAAACCCTAAGGCCAAGTGCTAATCGTTATAACACGCTGTCACTTTCAGGCTGTTTCTACAAAGGGATCTATTAGCGAGTTTCTTTTTCTTCTTTTTTTTCAAATGCTAATCGAGTGGTTGAAAATAGTTCGAAAAGACGAGTTAGCAAGGAATAGTGTCAATGGATACGAACAAAAGATTTTCCATTAATGTAAAGGCACAACAGCTGAATGGGAGATGACACTAACGCAAAACAGCTCACTTAGCGCGGGCTGAAAAGAAAAAAAAAGCTACAGCCCCAAAAAGAAACCCCAAAACTAATATCCAGTAAACCGATCGCGTATTACTGTAATATAGATTACAAGAGAACAGTAAATACTCATTGTATTCGAACAACTTTACTATTTTCTCTGTCAATCCTTCTCTTTTAAACTGATGATAGCGACTTAAAATCCGTCGCATCATCAAAACATGAAAATGTCAGCCACGATGCGTTGCATTTCTTTTCTTTCTTTTTTTTTTTTTTCAAGTCATCCAACATCTAGTAGCCCGGTACGAAGAGATTTTATGTTACAAGAACTGCGCCCATCGCATATTATATTTATATATTTGAACATTTACAACGATATTTCTCTGTACAACAATTCAAAATTCGGCAATAAACTTTATGTAGCTTTTTCAAGTGTTCCTCTTGCATGTATTATTTTTTAAGAGAGTGTTGCGCTTCGTTTTGGCTCCACAAACCAATATTAAATATCTGCCATCCACAGCGTTCGTTATTTCTTTTTCTTTTCTTGTAGTCAGTCGTCCTCTGCTTCTCTCTTTGATTGTTCGAAAGCGTTGTTTTTAAATTTTTCTTCTGAGATTCACTCGCCTTTGCGTAGGTCGTCTGTTGAACTGGAAATTGGTGAATTTTTTAGCCCGCGAAAGTCTTCCATAGCTTTTCCCTCTGGAGAAAAACTTCCCTTGCACTGCGATAGGTGTTGACCTTGCTGTTGATTCATTCTGCCAAGGGAAGTAATGAAATAAATCGTTAGTGATTTAGGAGAAGTCATTGGATTACATAGGTTTTCACTGGGGTGAAAATTGAAAGAAATCAGCGCATAATTCCTGGTAATACAATCGCTGCAGGCAGTATACATCTGTGATTTGCCTGCCGCCTGCATCAATAGGCTTTCACTGGCTTCAAAAGGAACAAATGTATCGTGCTCGAGTGCTGAAATGAGATGCGATCCTCTGGGCGTTTCATTTATGAGAAAGCAAAACTAGACATGCGGTCGACAAAAATATATATATTATCACACAATTTATTGTGCTCTATTGTTGGTTTGCAGGAGTTTTTCTACCGAGGGGTGAATAAAAACATCAAGTTGTGTCAAGCTCAAAGGCTGTAGGATCTTCAATAGACATGAAATAAAAACTTCCAACCCCAAACAACTTTATTTGCTAAATGCGCGCTCGTAATTACTGAGGGGTGAGCAGAGTTTTCAGTTTGAATAATCCAGTTCGACCACAAGCTCAGAGTAAGTGTTTAATTGAAAGGACTCGTTATAAATTTGACACGGGATGAAGTTTGGTGCCGGATCGAATACAAACTCGAAACCCCTTCAGTCAGGATTGTACGAATACATGGAGTTTGAACACCCAGGTTGAAAACTTATATTTCCGTGAAATTTCCATCTAACCGCAGAAAACCGCCATTCAAAGGCTATTTTCAAAGAATCACCTCGTTCATTAATAACCCAAACTGATTTCTTAAAGCCACTAATAAACAATGGAACTCGCGTCGAGAAAACAGCCATTGCGAAGAAGTATACTGCGTTTCCAAAACAACGTACATTTTCGAGATTGCATTTATTGTTAAAAATGGGACATCACATTATGAAAAGTAGAAATAAACTTGCAATCGAAAATAGAACTATTGCTATTGGAGATACTTTCTGACTACTCGCGCCCGGCCAATATCACAGAAAACAGATATCGCTGTTTTGTTCGCCCATTATCACTTGTTTTCAGTAGTATTCGGGGAAGTGATGTTGTTCATTGCATGTGTCTTTAACCGGAGAAATAAATTAATGACTTTTTTTTTCGCTCGACAGTTTCACAATACAATTTGAGCGCCGAAAGTGCAAACGTAACTAAAATAACAGAAAGGGATGTGAAGAAAACATTTTACACAAAGATCCTGCTCTTGGATTTGGAAATAAGTAGTCACGGACAAAAACAAATTTCAAATGAAAGTATTGCCGGGAAGGAAAAGGAAGCAAACGCAAGGTTTATCAATGAACCGGACTAAAACCATTGTCTCGGCCTACTTTTTTCTTGTTAAGTTATGAGTTTGGGCGTTAAACGCTATGCCTGAAAGGCCTAATAGTCTTAATGATACTTATCAGTACAGAGTCACTCAATTTGCTAATTCTCTATTCCTAAACTAGGTGTGAATGATTTTCACTCGTACTCAACAAAGCTATCTCGCGATTTTCGTAACTAAGGAAAAGAAGAGCGTATTTCCGTAGAAACGATCTATTTGTTAAAAACCAACTGGCGCATTGGATCCCCGCCGGATTACATAACGCTTGTGGAAGTGTACTGAGGATGTATGTTTCGCCGTTAAACTTCAACGAGTCAACAAATTAGAAAATGGAGCGCAAATTATAAACCTGCAGTGTTGCAAAAAATAAAACTTGATAGACACTTTCCTAATGAGAGGAAGGAAACTCTAGTTGAGTATCGTTGCTCGTATCGGTAAAACTGTATTCAAATAAATACTTCATTAGTTCTCAAAACAGTCTTACTGCGCGATTTGGAGATTACTATAACCTTAAACTCATTCACACTGCAAGCACACAACAGCAAAACAGGAAAACAGAAAGCTTCCAGTTGATAAAAGGTTGAGTTGAACACATCGGTTTACCTACATGTCAAGGAATGTCCAGAAGGAAAAATGAAATGTTTTTCTTTTCTCATTTTCTGTTTACAGATAATATTAGGATTTGCAAGGCAACGTTTTAAATACCGCACAATCCGCCCCGTCTGCGTTGGGCAAATGAGTTTAATTAATATTTTAAGCTTTCATGTCATTTCGTTTAATGTTTGCTTGCTAAATGCGAAACCTTGTTATCGCCTTTTCACGTTGTAAAAGTTGGTCAGTGCGAGTGCCTCCCACTTCACACTTAATATCAGTGTGTGGAAGTTGAAACGATTACAGTCCTGCTGTTCATCTTCTCCTTCTTCTCGTGGTCGGACCAATTTTTACTTTTTCGTATCTTTCGTCGTGGACGATTAAAAACAATTTAAGAAAGATAGGATTACAATTTCTGGCGAGCCATCAGCGATGTGTCCGCGCGTGAAAAAATAATACATTTGCCTTCATAATGCCTCAAAATAGTTATTAGATGAAAATACGGTAAACAAATAACCAAATGCAGCTCGTAATCCTTTCTAAGTACCTAAGAAAATTATCAAATATTCCTTGCGAAAACAAATGACGGTAGAGTGGAATTTAAGAGATGCTACACAATTCGGAAGATCTCAAGGGAAACGGTATCTCGATCAATTTCCTTCATCAGACGAGTGTATATAGCAGGGCGATGATACGGATGAAAACCATGTGTACAATTTACATGCGAAGCGCGCGTGTTATTGTACACACATTTCTCTGGCGCCACGTCCATAGAGTACAATGGGATTGGGGCTATTTCTCGTTTAAAACAGTACTCTTCGAAATAAAGGAAAACAAATGCGACTCTTTGAAACAAATAGTGATAGGTCTGTTTCGATCTGTTGACCACATGCTTCTATAAAATATACACACTGTCACTGAGCCGGACTATCAATGGTCTTATCCGTGCGGTGTATATTTCAGGATTAAGCGTTGTTCTACCCCATCTGTTATTCTGCAAACCACCTAAACCAATTTGAGAGAAGTGCAGGGCTTTTGTGTGACGGAAGCGGCCGCGAAACCCTCATAAACGCAGTCATGGATCGCATTTTCACCGCTAAACTTTATCCTAATTTGACCGTTTCCGTTTCAAACGTGCTGAGCTGTGCTGAGATTTGAGCTTTTGGTGGCGAAAAGGGAATTTTCGTTGAGAGGATTTCCATATTTAACTTTGCGCAGTATGGCAAAATCAACAAATGACCCTGGACCCAGACGGAGCGAAAGCAAAGCGAAAATTTGCAAGTAGTAAGAGTTAAAATTTGTTACCTGTTTTTAGCTGCAGCAGCACGATCTCTTTGCCGTCTATTTTTAAACCAGTTACCAACTTGTGTCGGTGTGAGGCCGGTGGCTTGCGCCAGTTCCCGCTTCTTTGTCGGATTTGGGTAGGGATCCTGAAGATACCACTCGCGAAGTAAGCTTCTTGTTCTCTCCTTGAAACAGTGCGTTTTCTGCTCTCCGTCCCAAATTGTCCTGGGAAGAGGGAACTTCTTACGAACGCGATATTTATCGACAGGTCCTAAGGGTCTCCCTCGAAGTCTCTCAGCCTCTTGGTAATGAGCTTCTAACCACATCGCTTGCAGCTTAGCATGCGAATCTTTGCCGAAGCGATGCGTCTCCAATATGTGGTACAAGTCCCGGAAATTTCCCATGTGAAACGCCACAATGGCTCGCGCTCGGAGCACGCTTTCATGTTTGCTCAAGGCTTCTAGCGTCCCAGGGGCCACTGGCAAGGACCACAGAAATCTGGCCAACCGCTCGATGTCACCGCTTTCTTCCAGAGTTTCGCAGACCTGTGCGATCTGCTGCGGCGTGAAGCTCAAGGCTGGAAGTGGGGCAAACATCACGCCGGTTGTGTACGGGTTCTTCTTCTTGCTGGTCGACTATTAAGGCTAAACGCAGGGGTGTGGTAAAGTCTCTGTAAAGTGTCAGTATTTATCAAGAGGGTTAGAAACATGGGGTATATTATCGCTAAGATCGAGTATTACGTTTGTTAAACTCTAGCTACCTGATTGGCGTGCAAAGCTCTAATTACAAGCCTGCTATGGCAACGGTGTCAATCATTACCGCAACGTGTTATTAACTCGGCCTAAACAATGTTCAGGGCAGATGCGACAGAAAATACAGCTATCGCATAACACTTCTTCAAGTTGTGAAGCCTAAAGTGTAAAAACAACCGCAAGAAAATTTCCTTTAAGCCAAAACTTTTCAATTTGCGTCAAATCTAACTTGAAGTGGGCGTTATTAAAGAACCTCTCAATTGAACCTCCATTGTATGGTAAAGTTTCTCGTTATCGTTTTCACTGACAGATGTTGGGCAGAAAATCACATATCACCGTAAAAAAGCTTTACTGAGGGATGGGCTCTGAGAGATTCGTCCCACACCGTCAGACGAATACAGAGATTCGCGGGCTGATAACACCTAGCAAAATTCCCTTACTACGACAAAGAATGGCAATACTCATCACCTTCAATAGTTGATATAATCGAAAACTAAACAATGTAAAAGGTATACAAGTTTGCCCCCGATTGAAATTTAAACGTTATGGGCCTTGAGTGACAAGATCGTTTATCTGTCGTATTGAGTTCGATGGATTATAACCAAAGTTCGTGCGAACAATACATAAGGAGGTTGTGTGTGTTAGCCCACGCCTCCACATATGAACTTCGCATTATCCGTCTTTCCGGCCAAGTCGCTTTAGCTAAAATCGTGATCTGCACGCTGTGACTACTGATCGAAATCCAGACGGTTATTCCTAATGTCTTTCTGTTTTCCCGCGAGCCAAGCTCTCGCTAATTGAGTGACTCCTAATTGCTTTTCCCCAGCATTACATGTACACAACGACAAAACACTGTTGTAAAACGCGACATTCTGGCTCGACAATACTCGATTGTTATGAACATTGATTTTTTTCGGTGACTTTGTATAGCTTCACAAACATGGGGTTTTTCAATCAACAGAGCCATAATATGCCTAAATCTGGCGTCTCGTTGGGTGCAGTAATTATTTTTCATGTAAAGAAATATACTGTATTGATATCGAAGCTTATCTGCATGTCATTCACTCACACCGTTATAAATATAATCTCCAGAAGAGATGGTCTCCTCATGCTTCAGAACAGCGGGTTAACATGGCCACGTTTAGCGATAGTTCCTAGATAAATGGTTTTTGAAAATGTGTCACCTACGCTATTAACGTAAAATTAAGCTGTGCCCGAATAAAATCAGGTTTGAGATTTTGTCAATTGGTAACGTGCTGCGCCCGCTAAGAGGAATCAAAATCCCGACGCACAGCTTCGCCAAGGGCAAGTACACAGCTGTGAATCTGACTAGACATTAAAAATGCATCATGGCAAACAAGGAATTAAAAGTAAATTGCCTGTTGAAACTAAAAAAATACATAAAGTAAATCTTAAACTTACATCTCTTCTTGACGAGTTCGAGATCTGTTTCCCTTTAGTGGACGTCGCCAAACATATTATTATTGTTGTGTTTATTTGCGAAGTTTAACTTTCTGATATATTTGCACAAAGAAAGAAAACAAAAACGCGAAAGCTCATTAGCGGACAACCGTTCTTCGCGTCAAGACTTATGAGCTCTATCTGTTTGGTGCCACCACCTCACTTAGAGTGAAAGAAATTCTTGAGTTTCATTGTTTCCCAGTTTATAAAGTCGTGTATTGACTACGTCAGAGAGAAATGCTTTATCCTTGCTCGATATAGGTAGCAAATATAAGCAGTTTATTGTTTGCTCATTGAGAAAAGAAATATTGGCCCGACCCGCCGTGCCATTTAGAACTCGCTGTGTAACCTCCCCGGATTGCCAAAACACCATTTTATGTCTATGTAAACAAGCTCGGGAAAAAAAATTGCCCCAAAAAGTACGCTTCTCTCACGCAAGGATTATCTCGTTGGCATTCAGGGTCGTCCTAATGTCACTTAAATAACGAAGAGTTCTAGGTTCACCGAATAACAGACCTAAAAGTATAAACACCTTATTATTGTCACTAATGATTTGCCAAATGTGTCATCTGCGAATGAAAAGTAATTAATTGCGACAGCCAACCCACACGAGATGAACGCCATATTTGCATACGTGCGCCATCCACTCCACTAAAAAGGCGATTCGGTTTTTAGTGCGTGATTGGCCTTTCACGATATTCGATTCGGTGTTGGATTTCCCGGTATAACTATACTGCCAACTTTTGTCTAGCGGATCGAATTTATCGATCTAAAGTATTGCAAATACAACAGCGGACTTTGTTCCGTTGTGAGTATCGACACTGGCCGAGAGTTTGGCACTTCTTCTCACGCGGTCATAGCCCAAGATGGGTATGACAAGAACGCGTGTTATAAACGACCTGAATAGGGGTTTAGATACTAAAACCATTTGATAAAATATTGACAGAAAACTACAAATAAACGCACAGAACAGGAGCCCCTGAGCGCTCAGTGATCCACGAAACCACACCACTCACTCAATCATTCGGCTCACATGGAAATGTTGTTCTCAACCGAAATAGAACTTTCGAGCGAAAAAAAAACAACTAAAACTTGGCTTCGTATTTCTTTCAGTTGGCAATTGTAATGATTAGAGCAGGCAAAAACATTCAAGAGAATTGCAGTTGATTTGGTCAAAATGCAACAAAAATCATTCGAAATTCACGTGTTTGTGTAGAGATCATGAAGGCGCAGACCTTAAAAGAAAATCATAATTTGTTCCTGCCAAAGCGCCAAAGCACATCAAACAGTAATGAAAATGATTTAAATGAATCACAACTTTCTTTTTTTTCAATTATAATCACATACAAATGAACGGCACATTCATTCAACGCCATCAACATTACTAAGACGTTTAGATGATAAAACAATGTTTCTCCATCTGGCAATTCGCTTGCTCTTGTTATGTGGAAAGTAATTAAAAAGATACATAGGTGATGCCGAAACTCAAATAAGCTATAACGAAAGTCAAAACTTATTGCAGAGAATGAACAAATCATGTACATGGAAAACATTCAGTACAACGCCACCGCTAACAAGCAAATTTTCAAAACGCATACTGTTGTGTTGTTTTCCGCTTTCATAAATCATTCATGGCAGTGTTTTTAAATTGGAGTTTGGCTTCTGAAAGAGAACATATTGAGGCCAAAAGTCAATTGTTTAATGTCCAAATTGAACGACGAAGTAATGGAACAGATAGATCGTGTCTCACACCGAGGAAGGGTTTCACGCGTTCTGATAGCGGAAAAACGTCAGGGATGCCGACCTGAAGTGATCTTAACACGAAAGACAATTCTCGAACAGCATGCCAATAAAGATGTACCTTGAAACTAAGGTAACCACACGAAAGAAAAGCCGTGGAAATCTGTAATTGGTAACCGTCTGCGCCAAGTTGAAAAGCAAACTGAGCATGAGAAACATTTTTTCCCGAAATTAATCGAAATACCAAACGCGAATCACTGAACAATCTAGTGAAGAAGGTGAACTATATTGAGCAAGGTGAATCGAAAAAAATGTGACGACATTTACAAAGCCCTCGACAAAATGCAAAATCGCCATTTGTCTCAGGCGACAACTACAGCAGACCGACTCGGATCGAGGAGCAAAAACTAACAAATACTCTGTGACGACCTTGACAGAATTTTCGACCGTAAAATAAAGCACGAATCAGCTGGGGGCGGGGAAGCTTTGTCCAAAAGTGTTCACAAAATTCTCAAACTGATCAGCTGGCATTTAACTAATCCTAATGCATGACTTTACGACATCGCTAGAAATATCTTTCGAGCTTGCATTTCCTGCGACAACTTCTGCGAAAAATGTGGTTGACTTGTTTGCTTGAGACTTCTAAATGTTCCCATGTTTACATACTTTTCAGTTAATCGACTTCCGATTTCACTTAGCACTGTGGATTTATCCTTCTTGGCTTCGAGATGGAAATGTCCGGAGTGTAAATGCTCTCTAATCCAACGTGTACGCAACAGCACTAGAGGCGAAGCGAAACAACACGAAGCATCGAGGCTGTATGTTTAGGTGCTTGACCCGATAGCCTAATGTTTGGCCAACTATTTCAAGTAAGTCTTTGTTTGTACTCAAAACCGATGAAGCAGCCACGCGGTTACGTTTACTTTCGCTATGTTCTTACCTACATAGCGTGGAATCTAGAAAAATGTGCTGGCGTCAGAACACCAGACCATTTGCTTACCTCGCCTGATATGGGATCTATTTCACTCTCGAGAACCTCTGAACGGCAGTAGTGGCAGAGTATCGTTTCAGATAACGTTTGCTGATTAACTTGCGAGCCGTTCACTTTACTCAGTCGCTAACAATAGGCAAATGTTTTTTGGGCGTGCTATGCTACCTGGAGATAAAAGCCCCAGCTCGGGGGGTTTGCTTCTAAACAATGACTATACAAACAGACTGGGAATTAGACAAAATATCGAACACAATATCAAGCCGTTCTATTACAACTAACTACCACTTGTTACGCTCCTAATTGCTTTTACTGTCATATGTAAATGATAGGACATAATAGAGCTCCGCTTGCTATTCAGCCAGAGGATTATGCAATTCAATCAGCCCTTCAGCTTATCAAGCCCTTTGTACGGGGACAATGGCCCGTAATGTTAAACAACAAAAGGTTTAATGTTGTTAAGCATCCATCGTATCTAGAAGCTTTCCCATTTGCACGCTGTATCCCACTGGGAGCAGTAATATACTCCAATAAAGAACAATAAGGGACCCTTTTAAATCAAATGTCATAGCTGGTACTAATGACTCGAGCCGGTGTGCCAATGGGCTTGTTTGAATTAACATTTAAGAATCGATACGCCCACTGTATTATCAACCAAATTTCTCCTTCTTTTAAGCCGTTACAAGCATTTCAACGGGATTAGCTAAATTGCCGTAAAGACTTGACTACGATAAGAGTACACATGCACGACTGAGAACGCGCTGGGCAAATCAAGAACGAATTAGTGAATTGCTTGCCATTCGTTCTTCAATTTCCTTGCGGGTACGGCCTCATTCTGACATTCTTGAAAACGTCTAAGCTAAAAAAAAATTCGGTAATTATAGAGTGGTGAAGAATCTCATTAACTTTAGACTATTTTTAAGCTGGCGAAATACTCTCACAGCGTGGTCAAAGATTGATCTAAAAACGACCTTGTTTTGATAGAAAGAGGCATATTCCTCGTCTATTTCACAAGATGGTGCCTTATCGGAAGCTATCATGTCTGTGACGATAGTGAATGTATAAACGTTTTCTTTACGTGAGGACAGTCCTTAGGAAGATAAATAGCCTTATCGATGACTCCAGTCTATTAATGATACTAATAGAAACAGTTCTCCCACAACAAATAAAAGTAATTTTTTTCACGCATCACCACCGAAGCGCGCGATCACGCGAAGTATTTTTCATAGCAAATTACTCAGGACAGACCGTTAGGGCTTTAACAAGGTTTACACAGTATTAAATCAACAGATTTCTTAGGAAAGCTGAACATGTGATTTGTATTTCCATCTGACCCACATCCACTATGTGCTCAAAGATCACCTACGGGAAACCAAGTGATATGCCCAATAGCGTTATGTTGCGACACGCGAGCATTAATACAGCTTTGGCGGCTAGCTGTTTGTATTAGACCGGGTGCAAAAAAGAGTCCTTTACGCTGGGTATGACCGATGCTGGTGAAACTCGAGGGAAGGCGAGTGGTGCACAAGGTGGCCACGACCAGGTGGTTTTCCCGCAAAACGTAACGTCAAACTACGTGATCGAGTGACCTACGGCTCAGTAATTAACTCAACCGAAAATAAATCTCTTCAAGACGGTTAACTTTAATGATCGTTCTAACACGCTAACGGCTATTCATGATGTGAGTCGCCATGACGGCTTAAAAGTACGACCCTTCAACATAAACAACCATGTTTCGTGCGCAGTCTGGCGAAGACATATGATGAAGACAAAACCCTAAAAAATCGTAGTTTCGATGTTAAACATTAATTAAACTAATATCAAGGATCCTATGGCCTAGTGGCGGCTCGGCGGGAGGCGTACAGAACATCATAATAACATTTAATTCACGAAGATATATTTAACTACGTGATTAGAACATCGTAAACTGAAGAAGAGTATCATTTCCCTTCAATCCAAGGCCAAGACACAAAACGACGACCCCTGTTCTAAATCCAGCTACATCAATTAACTAAGTCGTGACTCGCTATTAACGTCAAAAAAACAGATAATTGTTGCCCGTTAGTGATCGCGACATGCAGTCCCACTAATTATATTAAGGAGAAACTGATTTCCTTCTCTTGTATTTATATTTTGACTTCTTATTATGATACATGAAATAATACTACGAATGTGATACTTTTTGTTTCCGTGATCTTACAAAATTGACTTCCCGTGGTCTTCACTTTGATGAATGGAAGATTAGACAAAACCGAGCGCTCGCTTAGCGCGCGGGTCGTCCAATTATAGTTTGTCTTCGTTATTTCTTAAGACACGTGTGCTCGAATTTTTCGCCCAGGGCAGCGTCAAAATTCTTGACGACTCCAAAACGTACACCTTGCAAAAAAAAAAAACACTTTTTTTAAGCCAGCGTCTTGGACAATCACGAAAATTCGACTTTAATAATCGACATTTCTGCTCGGTTAGGCCACATGGGTGGTAAATTGCTTAAAGTAGTCAAACTCATGCCTTGCCCCATGCTAGTGAAAGTAATCTCGCACAATTTGTTTCATTACTTTACAATAAATTCACATATTCGTATTTTGGTTCCGTGCAAGACAGATTATAATTTAAGTGGTCCTGGCAGTATTATGAAAGAGTCTAAAGTTTAATGAGAAAAATAAGTAATGTTATTGCATTAGGGTGCGGCAAATGGAATGGAAATTGAAGACCAGCCATATATACCAGGCCGTTATGTATAACGGAATCTCCACGCCACAGAAAGCGAGAGCGAGATTAACAGGTCGAGACAAAGGCAAGGAAATTCAAATCAAAAGTTCAAAAATGGAAATGATTACATGACTCCGCGGGTGTAAAACTTGGACAAGGAAAACACTTAAAAAGTGGTTTTCGTTGTTCGTCATCGGGAGTCATTTGAATAATTGCGGTTTAGAGTTTAATATACTTGTTCAGTGGACTTGATTTCATGAGAAACCAGCAGGGTCGGCTCTAACTTAAAAGCTAATACTTATTGTGCTAAAAGCTACGCTATTAAATATATATGATCTCGACTCCGTTTGCACTATTCTTGAATTCTGAGAACGAAACTGCAGCAGAAAGAAATCGCTCGCTCCTATCACTTTTGGCTGGATTTTCTTTGTGCTAACTGAAGAAAAGAAATGTTTATTTTAAAAACCAGATTGGCTTCTTTGACTCTAAGGAACCTAGATAACCCACGTGCGTTTCAAAAGGAAAATGATCCCGTATAATTAACTTAAAAACACAGGTGATTAACATTTTGTGCAAGAAAATTAAAGTCCTTAAGTTCTTATATAGTGAAGTTGATGGCTGTTTCATTTTAATTGACGAGAATTTCTTTTTATCCGTGTTTTCCCTTCCACGTTAGGTTATTCTTAGAATGTGAAAGACGTAAAGAAGGGTGATAAATAGAAAATAGTTAATAATACCGGCCATACATCCGAACACAAAGACGTCTGCAACGTACTTAATCAATAAAATAAGCGATTTTCCATCAGCTAAATCAATACTGTGTATTGAGAAAGAGAGGGCATATTGCAGTCGGAATAAGAACTGGCATCTTCAAGCCGTTCGAGCCGATCTAACCTGCAGTGTTTTCGCCAAAGCAAACAACGGACGATAATTGGAATCAAAAAACGCACATCAAATAAGATAAGCCTAAGAATCTTAGAAGACAAAGCGAATATCTCTACCATATTTGCTAGCATATATTGCTACCATGTCGGGCAATGATAGGATGTTTCTCAGCTATTCGGCACGCGCAACACGAACATTCTGGAAAGATAAACTGAGATTACTCTGCAATCGGACCTTTGTAGATATTTGCGTTTTTTTTTTCTTACACTGATACATCAGAGAAAATTCGTTGGTCGATCGAAGCGATAAGCTATTGCAATAAAATTTCAATATTAAAGGTTTATACTCACGGAAAAGAAGACGAAGCTCGACTGCCAGAAGCGAATACCAGTCGTAGGAAAAACCAGAAGACCAAATGAACTTAGCTGTCCGTTTGTATAGACTGAGGCACTAACGAACCAACAGCTGTTTTAAACACAAATAGTTTGTGACTGAGAAAGCAGGCCTTTTATATGAACGGAAATATCTTCTTAAATTAGGCGGTAGAGGGTGGGTTACGATACGGCTGATATTGATTCAACATGGACTTCCCTTTCAAAGGGCCATGCAAACCAGATCGCTTGAGAGGAACAACTGCACTTGTTGTTTAAGAACTGATTGTTTGGAGATTACGATGACGGTAACGATGATCTATTGCTTGAAGTTCTTAAGATAATATCATGACTGCGATAATATCGCTCGGGCTCCGCAGTATCTTGACACACAATGATGTTGTCTAAGAATGACTGAAGTTAAATGGCGTGGGAAGGAGCGCGCAGTCGGTCAATATCGTACATATCGCACGCTAACTTATACGTCACCGACCTGGTTGTTTTTCTCTCAAGGTCGAGAGGTTTTCTGTTATAACGCGTTCTCTTTCAGAAAAGGGCGCTGTATCGCTGCTAAAACGAATGGATCATTTCAACACGGGCATTTCATAGCGTTACCTGTCACTGCTTTTAAACACCGTTTCTAACAGGGACTAAGAAACTGGTTCTTTTTCGTAAGAGGCCTGCGATGGGTATGCACAAAAAGGAAACACAAAATAAAATAAAAAAATAACTAAGAAATGAGCGAAACAGCACGAAGTAAATCCTACTTCTAAGCTTAGAATAAAAAGGGGTAAAGTGCCTTGAAAAGTGAATTCCGCGGTACTGAAACTGAATGGATTTGGTTATTTGAATAGCTCCTAAATATACTATAATGGCAGAAAAACTAAAAGAACGCAGAACAAGCAAACACTATTTATATGAAAGTGAGAGAGGGGGAGCAATATTTTTACAAAATATTAGGATCACAAATTTAGCCATGACGTGGAGAACAAATTGCTTGGTAATACACTTCATGCTGTACATATTATAGCATGTTTCTTTCAAACGAAATATCGCAATTTGTGGCTCGTTTTTGACTCTTTTAAAGGACATAATTTGTTCTCTAATTTACAAGTTTGAACTGTCTAGGAACACCTTGAAATCAGCCCGAATTTACCGGGAATATGATTTCTTGATCAGTAGTCTTATTAGCGTTAGTGAATCAAGGAGAAAACCAGGGAGTTTTCCATTTTTTCAAAGAAAGGTTTTGATCAAATAGGACTGAAACGAAAATTGACGTCACCTCTTAAAATTATTTATAAAAATGACGATTTAGTTATAGTTGACATTACCCTCGAGAAGTCGGCAAATCCAAAAAACGCCTTCAGTTCTACCGGTTGTAATCAGTCCAGCCTTCAAAAGAAGCCGGTTTAATCGCCGAATCTTTAAGGCAAAGAATTGGAGGAAAAACGTCTGCTTTCACAGGCTTAAGGTGCATCTTTCCTCTAAAAATTAATCGAGGTCAGCATAATGATCAAGGTAAAAGGTGAACTTCAAAACAAACGCCACTAAGCATCTCGTCCTTGTACCAATATTTGGGCCTCTTTTTGCTCTCATCCAAAAGACAAATATATTTCACGAGAAAAAAAAAATGGAATAAAATAGCCAGGCAGTTCAAAATTATATCTACAAAAGAATGCACGCAAGCTTCTCCAAAACCGGAAAGTTCAGTTCAATATGTGCACTGCTCTAACCTCAATTAAAGTTTTATTGACAAAATAAAGCTTGGCCCGCCCGGAACCTTCGCGAGGAACCTAGGCTATGATCACGAAAATTTTGCAATCAAGTGATGTTGACCCTACCGCGGTACTTAATACCGCGCCACAGTTCCTGTGAGAGCTCACGGAAGTGGTCCAGTTCTCACGAGCAGGGTATCTATGACGTACAAGCGATAAAAGTATACTCGAGAACACTTAATCGCCCGAAGCCGATATTTATTCCTTGACGAAACCTTCTATTTAAAAACAAAACCTGTAAACAAGAGTGAGTAAGCAAAACTAAAGAAACATATATTTAGCCTTTTGATATCAATATAACTTGCTGGTAAAAATAATTGCAACTAGGAGTAGAATTGATATTATCTAGCTTGCAAGACAATGCAACGCATTGCATCAGGAACAGTTGAAAGAATAAACATAAGAAAGAGAGACGGGGAGCAATTAACCATTGTTTTTTAGTACAAAATGCCGCGACCACGGCGACTTGAAGTTTTGAAGTTTTATGGGTTGACAGTTTCAATGCATTTCTCATTGATATTATGCCTCAGCGACTTGGCTACAACAGAATCACATGACACACTTCAAAGAGGTCATGAAACATTGAACACATGCAATCATCCACTTGGCATCATTTATTTCACGGCGCCATCACGAATCCAGGATTCGGTAATTTTTTGCGCGCAAGACTACTAAAACCATTGCTATTTGCAATGATTCAACTGCAGAATAAAACACAAGACTGTTACGGAGCGCTCCCTTATTGTTCAGGCTTAGGATCCACTTCACATATTTGTCAAGGGTGACGAAGTGGAGCCAAAATACGTTTAGAACTTGTTTTGATCACAACATGTCAAGGGCAATACTTGAAAAGCCTTTTAGCGGTCGAGCGTCTGTATTTGGTCCTCTAAAATGCCATGTAACCACGTGATGCAAAAGCAACAGAAACGACCAAGAAAAAAAGCCTTGGTGGTATTTGAGGACTTTTTGCAAACGGTTTCCCAACGTTTTCTATGATTGACATTTATTTAAAGGCGTACGTTTCGTGCAGCCTTGAACGAAGAACTCAACTCAAGGTAAATCAAGATAATTGGAGCTGACAAGTATCCAATTTTTGTCACGTTAACGGTTTATTTGATGTTTCAGAAAATACAAGTGTTCCGCAGTTCATCTGAAAAGGCTCCTTTATCTTTTACCACACGGTCTATTAGTTATAAGCCATCTACAAGGGATATATCAACCGACAATTCAAAAACTTATCAAAAAGCATCTCTTTCACAGCTGTATACAACAAAATTGGTCTAAGGTTTTGCATCCTAGTTGTGGGTGTAACGGCGGGGCTAACCACTGCAAACGAAAATTTAGTGACATGTACTGAGTAGAGAAGTGAGCATAAGTCTGGATATATGTTTATATATATGTTAAGTAGGCGCCCATTCAGTGGAAAAAAGGAAATCCCTGACATTAGTTTTAAAATTGTAGCATCTGAAAACATTTGTTGGGAATAGAGTTTATTGTGTCAAGGTGTTCAATAGTGACTGACTTTAGTTGTCCATAGCTTCAGATCAATGTAGTTCACAGCCGAAAACTCATGTTAAGTTAATTAGAAAGGAGATAAAACTTACGGCCAAAACCCAGAACCAGTAAATTATGTTTATAGGATAAAGACTTCTATTAGATTGTTCAGCAACCCAAAAGTGAACCTTTACGGCTAGAACAAACGTTTAATCTTCTCGAACAAGGTACTTAAGCTGCTTATTTGATAATTCCGCTTGAGACTGATAAGATAAAGGTAAATACTTCAGATCAATTAGAAGCTAAAAGTGTGTTATTAAAAAAAAAACATTGATAAAGTTACTTACAGACTTCCGAGAGCAAAATTATTCACAGAAAATAAAGAGTTAAATTTAAAGAGAGTCGGCGAGAAAATTTGCCTGCGAACCAGTAAGCGAAATATCAACAATATATCAACCGATTGAAATAAAAATACATAAAGAATATGTAAAATGTCTTTGATGTTTAATGCTTTGCAATTTGACAACTGCGCCCCTAAACGGCATACACATACATCAACGCTCCATAACAGTTATCACTCTGGGCATGTGTACACACGATTTCACCACCACAGGTGTTAAAGTTTAAACTTTGGTGGCCATAAACAACGGCTACTCCGTTATTTCTTGTAAGCTTATTATTTACTGATTTCAGAACCCTTCAGAAATCGTCTCCACTTTAAAAGATTAAAAACTCGCCAAACGAACTGCAACAGCAGTCTTAAGATTTGAAAGCGACGAAAGCCCAAATTAAAACCACTCTAAGTTTCTTATCTTAGTCTTATCTGGCGCCAGCAGCGGCTATTTCAAAAAGTTCGGAACTTATAAAAAGCAAAATCTTTTTTACTGCCAGACATGTTTAATTGTTGGGACAGACAAAGGAAACAAAGAGATAGCAAAAGCTATGACAGAAAATATCGTGTTTAATGAAATATTATTGAGGGATTACCGAACCTACAGGATATTTAAAAGGTAAAGTTGAATAGCATGAAGTACTTAAACCGTTTAGGCACAAGATTTCTTTTGTTTTGTTTCTTGAAAACTACGAATGATGTCGAATATCTGATAATTCTAAGCGAATCATTAACCAGACCTATAAAGAGTTCAAATCTGACAAATCAGTTGCAATTTCAGGTTAGGTAAAATTGAAACGCGAAGAACGCCGCCAGAACGTCCAGCTCAATAGGACTTCATTAAATTCAATTTATGACATCACCCACGGAATTAGAAGTTGGAAGAGTTCAATACATAAGTCATGATCTGGTAGATGAACTAAGCTGATTTCTTAGCTAAGTATAATTGACTCAATTTAGGGAGACTTCACTACAGCTTGAATTCATCTCAAGTTTTTAAAAGTACCTCATGAAGTAAATGTGTTGATAAACCAAATTCTCCCAAGGAGTTAACATTATGCATAATATTGACCTACTATTTATTCCACTGCGTCTGTAGAAAGAAATTTCAAGTCATTTTTGACATGTTTATTGCTGAATAAACATCACCATATCAGGCCTCTTTAGAGCCAAAGAAAAGAAAATTACTTCGAGGATTCTGTGTTCCCGTAGTAACCATTGGATTCACGCTGACAGACCGGGAAATTAACTTTACTCTGGACTTTCGAAATATACTTCCCCCTCCCACACCCAAGCCAACGCTCGACTGACCTACCAGGAGTGAACTAACAGAACTCAGATTTGTCAAGCAGTGTAAACAATGCCTCAAGCAAGGTTTGTCTTACATGCCTTTCAAAAAAGTATCGCGTTGTTTTATCACTTCTACCCAGCACTTACAGTGAAATGCCCCTACAAACATCCCCCATCTTTGCAGCCTTTTTGAGGAAATAAAGAGATTCTTATATTCGTATGTACCACGCCCTTCTTCTTCAACTTTTCTTTAGAAGAGAACTTAAGAAAACTAAGGAAATAATTAAATCGCAGCAATGAAGAAAATGATATAATTAAATTTGTTGAACCACTACAGTTTAAATTCTCCCTAGCAGCAGAGATTCATGACCTTTATTTTGCTTTACCCATGACGACCTTTCAGGGAGTTTAGAGTTTTGTCTTAGCCAGACAAGAATCATTCTTCTTTCCCTAAGTTTGAAGACAGGAATTCTAGTTCTATATTTCTTTAACACTGAGAAGAGTACCATTAGATATGAATTCACAGACACATTTTGTTTTTGAAATGTAAAAACGCACTGCTTTTAGCTTTCATATGAATGGTTACACCTTAGGAGTTCAGATTTAGAAGTATAGGGTTTCACACATTACGCCTGCATTATTTTGAGTATAATAGTAAGGCAAAAGAATTGAGCATTATGCCGGAATAATAGTCACAAAAACTGGTTGACGGTTGGGACCAGTAGAGGATTACATCTAGGAGACTCTCATTCTTCAATATCATAAGCGTTAAGGATAAATGCTAGCTTTTTATGAGCATGATGGATCATAGTAGAGAAGCCTTTTGAGGATTTTTAGCATCGAGCATTGATATAATAATAACATAACATAGCAATAACATAATGGTAAAGTCATGTGTAAATCCTTGTGTAAAAGTCGAACCACCCTGCGACGCATCACATTAAACACAATGTGCCGGAAACTCTTCCTTGATACCATTCATATGAGTGACTAAGGACTATGGTTTCATCTGCAGACAGTTTACCCCGAACATCATAATAAACAACACCACATTAATATACCGATCCATAGTTTCCTTTAAAAGGGTCACACATACAGTATAATAAACAGTAAATACTGCTCAGATGTTCTCTGTATGCTTACTGGTCGTAAGTCAGAGAATTTAATAGACAATTAAAAGTTAGGAGCACGTTAGATGATTTAAGTTCCGACAATAGGAAGGAAAGGCCGGGTGAATACGATAAATTTCGGTGTTCAAGCAAACTAGCATTAATTAAGAGTATTAAGAATATTACAATTTCGCTGTGATACGTTTCTAAATTAAGATTTTATTTTTACGGCTTATGTGAATAAGAATCGTTTCACTGGGAAACAAACATTAGTTGCAATCCGGCCATTACCAGCAGAACTATTTAAAAGTCTTTTAAAAACAGTGTTTAAGATTGAGCAAAGATATCAGTGTGATCTTGTGATCACTAAAACATTGATTCTGCTTCGGTGTCTTGTTTCTTATAAAAGTGTATAAGATGATATAGATGTAAAACGTTTCAAGCTATATAAGCTTTTAATATGCATCAAAAAGACCATATAGGACATGTATCACTGCTGAATTGTACTCAAATACTTCCTAATAATAAGACTGTTCTTAGATTTCTATCACTTTGAGGAGCAACGTGAACAAGTATCCAAATGGGAAAAGCACTCTGAGTTTTAACACCGAGTTAAATAAACTGGTGATATTACAAATGAAGGCAATTTGAGTATAACTACATTACTTGGACATAACTAGTAAACCCACTGATTTGGGCAAAAGGAAGCTAAATTGAAACTTCTGTAAGACAGAAGACGTCAATCGTAAGAGATTGCACGCCTAAACATAGAGCTTTGAATTCTATTGCCACTAAAGATCGCTTAGTATTGAATATACCAAGGAATTAAGCAAAAGGAAGCTAAATTGAAACTTCTGTAGGATAGAAGACGAAAATCTTTAGCGATTGCACGCCTAAACATAGAACTTTGCAGTCTATTACCACTAAAGATCGCTTAGTATCGAATACACCCATGGAATCAAGCAAAAGGAAGCTAAATGAAAACTTCTCTAGGATAGAAGACGTCAATCTTAAGCAATTGCACGCCTAAACATAGAGCTTTGAAGTCTGTTGCCACTAAAGATCGCTTAGTATCGAATACGCCCATGGAATCAAGCAAAAGGAAGCTAAATGAAAACTTCTCTAGGATAGAAGACGTCAATCTTAAGCGATTGCACGCCTAAACATAGAACTTCGAAGTCTGTTACCACTAAAAATCGCTTAGTATCGAATACACCCGTGGAATCAATCAATATTATGTTCATTACGAAGTATACTAAGAGGTATTCTCTACAGAAACAGTCCACTATGTTCATATACGTGGAGATTATAGGTAGAGGGGTAATACAAGTCATGTGAATGATCGAGCAATGCCAATTAATAGATAAAGTCATAGGTTAAACATGCTGCATAATAGGGTGGGAAGTGGGAGTCAAAACAAAATAATTAACACTCCTTGCAAATGATGATTATTGACTTGGGTTGTAGGACAAGGAAAATCAGTGTTTTTGTAACGCGCAGCTCAAAACTTGTCTCATGTAACTGGTTATTATAGTCACCGGAAAGAGTTCACTAGGAAAGTAATTAAATGAAGGCGTTGCAGGATGTGAACATATTATGCCCTCTACTTTGTACTAATCTCACCTGAAATCGGGTAATACGAGTTTTCAAGAGAGCAGACCTGTCTATGGGAGCTTAAAGGTGTACAAAGAGAAAGCTCTAAAGTGTTTTCTTTTTAAATGCAAAGAAACTAAACGGAACTGCCAAAAGTCCATTTACAAGTCATAACGCATGACGCGCGAGAAAAAACATTTCGTGAGCGAACAGAAGTGCTTTTACGTTAGTTAAGTAGTGGTACTAAGGTAACAGTGGGAATAGAGCATCCGGAATAGACGAAAACACTTCAAAGGACACTGAAGTGTGAACAGAACAAAACATTTGCTGAGAGAGCAAAAGAATAGCCCGAAGTAAGTTGAAGCCAAAACAGTTTATCATCGCGTGCAGCGCCAATCATCTGTGTCATTCACTTATGGATGTCTACGCAAGGCAGTTTAATACGGGCCCATTTGAACAGTTGATCAACATTGTGGGAAGGAAATACCTCCCCTAAATTCGTCTCGGTAACCTAGACCCTTCTTTAGTGACAATAAAATGGCAAACAAGCAATGTAGGCTGTCGGTGTTTACATAACGTTGCTATATCCATTTCGTGACTTGCTGATCGCTGGTCATTAGTTACACGTGAGAGAATGGGTTAAAGACCAGGATGGGAGTAATTATGGTTCCAGAA
Source organism: Orbicella faveolata (assembly GCF_042242905.1). Taxonomy (NCBI): domain Eukaryota; kingdom Metazoa; phylum Cnidaria; class Anthozoa; order Scleractinia; family Merulinidae; genus Orbicella; species Orbicella faveolata. The sequence continues at coordinate 2,721,873 of NW_028301555.1, forward strand.
ATAGATAGTTTTAATGGCCGTGAAATCGACAAGACCATTTAGGGTGTAATCAGTGGTCAGAAAAGGGATGGTGTGCACGATGATAATGACCACGAATCACGCGATGGCGCTAGAATATTCCACACAGAAGTGTTCAAATGTTCCAAGTTAAGTTCATTAGACAACTCGAGCAACATGCAAGGCGGTCACACCCTTAGAATTCGGGTAACGTAGTTTAAAGGCAGACTCAAGAAACTGAAAATTCACAAGTCCAAATCAATAAACAAGACAGTTGATAAATTATAGAAAAAGTACTAAAAGTACTAAGACCTGAAATTTGAATCACAGCATCTATTAGCATGACAAAATTGAGAACACGTTTGAATGACCCATGCTGAATCAAAAATCTACCATTTGATGTTTTACCCGCAAGGTTGTTGTAATTGTGTGTCAAAAAATACTGATCGGGTCATCAACAAACTCTGTTCCAGCAGAGACAGTATGCTGATGTAGGTTTAAGTATCGCTCAAAACATTTCATGTGAACGGTCACCGAGTCTAATTCATCCACCAGCTTTCACGTTACAATCCGCCCCCTTGAAGAGCATAATGAGGAGTATAGAGACATTTACCATATGTCAACTTTCAGTAAAGTGGTTTAAAGTAGGTTTTTGCCCGCGGCTCAAACGTTCAGACAATTTTACACATGTGGCAGCGCTTTAATAGGTAAGAGAACACGAATGTACTCATAAACAACTTTCACTTGAATTGCCCGACCGTTGTGCTTTAACCTTGTTAGCTTGAAAGGCTTTTCATTATGTTCATCCGAAAGGCTCTAGAGCTAAAGTTCCGCAAAACCTCCGAACAGCAAAGGAAGATGACTGAGTCAAAGCCAAGTAAGGGAAAAGTTGGACTTTATGACTGAAATTAGCTGAATAACTGCAATAGCTTTACTGCGTCACCATTTGTAAAACGTTGCCTTGATTGCGCAAATGAAACAGCAAAAAAAAACCAGAAATACAACAGAGATTACGCCTGCAAAAATTTGTCATATTTCCTGTTAGTAAGACAAAAGAATAAGTACAGAAGAGTTATTATTCATTATCTTAATGCACCCGTAATTACACTTTAATTACACTTTCTACGAAGCTGTAGAATCACGCTTTGCTAAAAACTGCTTGCACCTCAAGAAAAGATATCACTTATAAAGATTTTTTATGATTTATCCCTTCTAATTCAAACGGACCAATGAAAAGGTTCTATAAGAAACAACTGCAAACCGATTCCTGGGCTCTTCGACAAAGCCGACGGAAATAGAAACGTATCATTGAACAAAAGCTATTTGTTGTATAATTTATTGTTTCATGCATGGTTTCAAAGTTCCCAAGCCAGAGCATCAATAGCTGAGGTCACGAGTGAAAACGATTTTTTTTTCCTTCCCACAGGAATCTGCAAAATTCCGCGTCAGAGATATATTTCCTAGGTCAATAGCCCAAGGCGATAATTAACAATTATTCCAAGACCGCGCGTTGGATATGGATGTTTTATTATTCACTTCAAGAGCGGGGTTGATTATTCGAGCAAGACGACCGACTGCTTAAGCGATGCGATTAATTCAATTGCTAAATAGCCATTTGATGTTAAAATGGACTACGACAGTAATCCATGTGTCCTCCGGCATCACATTCCACCTTAGCGTTATTCTCCGGGTCTGAGGAGAAATCAACGATAGAGTCGTTACCCGGTGACGAAACTAGTTCCGCTTTTTCGGTTGTACATTTGGATTTAACAGGGGAGGGACCGGAGAGGGGAGGATTATACAAGGAGAGCACACTTCTATTGTGATAAACTTGTTGTCAAAAAACAGTGCTCCGAGTTTGTCTACGAGTCACAAACTCGAACGGGGTGGTTTTTAAGCGGTATAAATAGCCGTTGGTAAATTAGATTACAAAAAACGACTTAAGAGTTAAGACTCTGGTGGCGGATCAGTTGAAAGAACTTACAAAATTATTCGGCATTCTATCCATTTTCAGTAGAATGTTCTGTAAGGACGTCAGTGAGATAAGGAAAAATGCCGACAGGGGAGAGAGGGGCCTAACACAGGCCTTGCATATGGCCGATGCCGCTAAAACTTGTATTAATCAATCAGCACTGATTATCAGCATTCAGGAACGAGGGAATAACTATGCAGTCCTGTCAGATATGTTCACGGGCATTTAATTCGGGCCAGTTTTTTCGCTGGATAGCATTGAAAATTCGGGAAGTGGAATTTAAAATGCCCCAAACTATAAAAGATTGTTACCAATTAAAAACAAAACTGTTCAAGTTTAAAATTTGGTGCCAAAACTGAGTTTCCTGTATTCGGCAGTTCGCGCGAAGGTAAGATACTAGCTGTGCCATTTTTAACAAAAGATTACTAAGAGGCCAAAACAACCTAAGTATCGTGAATAAAAAAAATTGTTTCCTACGAGGAAAAGACTTGCATCGTGCCGTTTCGGTTGGACATCGCGGTTTTGACAGCTGTATGTAACGAACGGTGGATTTTAACATGCACATTTTCCCAAACAAAAGGGGTTTGCAGGCGTGGCCTCGAGGCTTGTGACATCAACCTGACAGGCTGGGAGGCCGTTGCTGCAGATCACAGCAGCTGGAGATGAACCATCAAGGCAAGCATGCTGTGGAGCGAGAGGAAGAGAAAGGAGCAGTGGAGGGGGTGGTGGGTGGTGGTTTATAACTGGGGAGGGATATAAGCAGAAGTCCTATAACCAGGCAAGTCAGCATTCGAGGAATATTTTCAGAAGAGAACATTAACGAAACACAAAGTGAACGACAATTCAGGGCCACTTGAATCTTTTATCGTTTATTTTTCAAAGGGAAGTTTATCTGAGTAAATCCTTGAAAACGTGAGCGTCAAGTCTACAGCTTTACGGATTTCTTTTAATAACCATTTGGTCCATCGTTAGCCAGCCTCACTTCGATCCTAACTGAACGTGTCAATTGTCGAGTGCAGCTTTCCACAATGAAGCCGTAATTGTTAGATTTCCTGTAGTTTAGGAATGTTTTTTTTTTCTAGTCACTAAAATCCATGCCAGTTATAAAAGTATCACTTTTCTAGCCTGTGTACAGCCGCCCCCTCCCGTCAAAAAAATCTCTACCCGTTTTTGGGGGGAAGGGGGCGAATGTACACAGGCTAGTACACTTTCCATCCTATCTTTGGTTGCCATCTTCATTTTCTAATGGTTTCAGCTGTTTAATTTCTTACACACCGTTCTCCCCAAAAAAGCCACTGTTGTTGGATTAAATTTTACGGGGGTTTTTGCGCGCGCCTTTGCTGCTGGATCTAAATAAACAGACATAAGTTCCAGTATTCTTTGAACCGGTTGGGAATTATCCCAGTGTAAGAAGTTTTAAAAAAACACAATACGCAAACCTGCAAAAACAGTTCTTACTGATTAGCATACACGCCAGGCTGATCAATACAGTTGTTTGATGTTATTTTTAAGCATTGCAAGCAATGCTGAAAAGGAACAAAAACTTGTAACTACCATAGAAACAGAAGCTGCGAGTTCAGTAAAAGTTTCGCGCTTTTTCACTGAAAGTTCGCGCAGCAATTTCTATTTTTCACTAATAGGTATAACATAAGGGGAGGTCTAAAAGTCGTCGACATGGTTTGAATAACAACTGACACACCATTTTCACACAGAAATACTGAATATAAGAAGAATTATAAGAAGACATAACATGCGTTGGCTTGATGTGGCCAAAACAATGACTCATTTCAGAGACAAAACACGGAGAAAGTAAGGTTAAGTTGTCACCAGCAGAAAAAAGGTACTTTGACCTCACTGCATATCATCATATGGTAAAAGGACGGATTAAACTATTTCTGGATCAGCCCTGTTATTACCTCAGAGGTAGTAGAAAGCAGCTGAGTAAAGGTAACACATCCTAAGCTGATTTCAATGGACGTGGGATGTCTGGTAAAAGCACACATTAAAGTGCACAAAGTTGCATCTAGCTTTTGAAACCACAAGGAAAAGCATGTGGGCTCTGTTAGAGTTACTGCACTGACCATATAACGAATTCAAGGTCTTGGAGAGTTGAAAGGCTGAAGATGTTTTAGCTAACTGGTCTGCTTCCTGTCAGTTGCCAGTTGGTATTTTAAACCATGTTATGTTCATTTACATTATATGTTTCATCGTTTGTTTCCATTGGCCCTGAAAAGCCTCATTGAGGAAGTGATCAATTAAGATATTTATTTATTCAGTTGTTTGTCCTTCACTTTTGAGCTAAATTGTAGAGTAATTTTAAAACTACACAAAACATAAGTAATCAAAAACTTTTTTTGGTTAACTTTTTAATTAACCCTGGGTTAGCGTTAACCGGCTTTCGAAAAGAGAATACCAACCAAGCAAGATGGATAATTCTCTTACCTTAGTCAAATTGTTAGTTAAGTTTTCAGTTTTGTTTTGTTTTAGTGCAATCAGATCGCTGTTTTAGCTTTTTCAGTTTGTAATTGACATAAGTGAATTGTTTTACTTTCATTGAACATTAATGTAACAAAGTGGACAGCGTAATTGTAATTTTTTCGAAGACGTAACCTGAGTATAAGCAGCCACAAACGGATAGTTCGGCCCCATTGGGCTGAATAAGGTGTATGACAACGCTAAAAACTCAGGCTAAAAACAAAACTTAAACGAAATTAAGAAATCAATACATCTGCAATAATAATTTTTGACTAAAAATAGAAAGGGTTAGCGGGTTAACACAAACGAACGTGACGGTATGAAGAAATGTTTGTTCGTCAGAGAAATCATTTATGGTAGCCTGATTATACTGATTTGAATTACCATTACAAGAAGGTAAAGACCCAGTCAGCCATAGACAACTGATTTGTAGCGAAAACAAATAAACAGAAAAATGTAAACCACAGGATTAACAAAATAAAAAAAATGAAGTTGTAATCCGTTTCTAATGGCTAAAAATAACGCAGTCATGTAAACCAGAAAGAAACACAAAAACGTGGCCTGTGATGCAGCCTGACTTGTACTTCTGTCTGTGAACCAGGCTACTCATAAAGTAATTGCGAAGTTGACTTTAGAAACTACAGTGGTGTAAGGATATTTACAGACCCAGTAATCTACGCCTGGTATTCAGGCATTTATAATCACGTTTCTAACAAAAACATGCTAAGTAATCTGTCCTCCTCTCAATGAGTGTCTAAAGGACAGTGTACAGGTGAGCTGCCCACCTGAGTATTCACGCCTCCCACTTGAGAATACTATTATTTCAATTGATTAACAAAATGAGCCTTTTGACAGTTTATAATAAAAGGGATTATAGCACAGTAGTTTCGCGCTACCTTTAAGTTCTCCCTACCTATTCCATATATCGCTTTTTTCAAGTAACACCAATTCTGGTCTTTATTAGATCACTGACTATCATTATTATTAACGGACTAGCTGGATAAGACATTTCTCATTCACTATTCTCCACGGCATGGACTTCGATTACAGTAACATGTTTTGAGGAACTTCAAGTACCTGTGACTAAAGTTGCTGATTACTGATAAAATTTGAAGTGGCTTTTATATTACTATACCTTCTGTTTACTGTGAGCAACTTCCACATGTTCACCGAATTTTAGCCCTCTCTCTGTCACACAACACCGTGGCGAGTAAAGCATTGTATAACAGAAAGAAGGCCTGATCCATACTTTTAGCTTCCACTTGTTTCCTTTGTGTATGACTATGGCCGTGCACATATAGACCTTTAATCTGAAATAAGGGACAGGTGTGAAATAAATCACTGTGATTCAAACCGGTTCGACAGGTGTCATATGTCAGTTCCACAGTGAACCCTGGACAAGAGGAAGCAAGGTGACTGTGATATGTCTGTCTACAAATACAGCACCATTATATCATAGGTTAAGTCTGCATACGAGCCAAGTGGCCCATCAGGCTGGAGTTTATCCCGGCTTCTGAAGCATCAGAAGCCACTAGGAATATTTCTACCCCCCTAGATGGGATGCTAATTCATCACAGGGTTACCTCCAGCATTAAATTTACTGGTACCCATAAGTAGACCTTGGTGGAGAGAGGCACTGTGAGAGCAAAGTGTCTTGCCCACAAGCACAACACAATGTCCCTGGCCAGGGCTCAAACCCAGACCAGTCAATCCGGAGACAAGAGCACTAACGATGGAGCCACCTCCACGCTATTATCTCATAAGAAGTAACTAAATGTCAGCTGTAGACACTGTGTGTTTCTTACACTAATTCCCAGCCTAAACCCACTGCATTAGCAATAAAAATATAATAATTGCAGTCATAGTGGGACATGGATTAAAAGGGCATTGAGGCTTAGCTGTTGATATTTTTCAAGCCTTTCTTTGATTTAATGCAGGCCAACCAAATCCCTTCTATGGTGTTAGCAACGATAGGAGTTGTGACTGGGTTGTCTGTTGTTGGGTAACAAAGGTAAACTACAGAATCAGCAAATAGAATGTATGGCTCCCATGGCTGCCAATTAAGGACTGTAACCCATAACACCTGTTACGGGTGTGTATAGTTGATGAGCCCTTCACGTTATGGGTGAGCTTACCTGTCATTGATATAATTCACCTACAAAACAACAAGTTTGTTCCAGGTGTGAAAACCAAAGCAATAGGTAACTCAAACCTTAATAACAGTCCTGGCTCCCTCACAGTTAAAAGGACTGGAAGTTTTTATACATTCTTGTAGCCATGTATGAACACAAAGAGGTTGTCCTAAATAAACTTAACACTACCGGTACTTGTAAATGATAACACGAGTTCAATTATGTTCATTAGCTAATAACTTTCCTATTTTTCTTCCAAGTAAAATTCATCAAAACACTGGTAATTAGATGTATTTTTATTCAGTAATAATTGTTGGTGAAACCACCCATCAGTTATCAGTTATATGTGAAAAACATCTAATCGAAAAATAAATTCTACATTGGGCCACCGACAAATTAAATTTTGCTGTAGCTTATCCTGGTTTCCATAGAATCAAGTAACAAGGAGTATTACTACACCTTACCCCCCCCCCCCCCTCCCACCCACCTCCAGCACAAGATGATAGTCCATTGCAAAGTACCCCATCATTATATTCACTGGCACCAAGAGGGTAAAGTGTCTTGCCCAAGAACAAAACAAAATAACCCCAGCCAGGGCTCAAACCCAGAAAGCTGGATCCAGAGTCCCACACTAACCTTAAGGCTACTGAAACTCCAAACAGAAAGACTCTTCATTTTATTTTTTATCAACATGTGATTTCTTCCTTACAGTATGTAATAAGCACATTGTCGACTAGGTAGTTGAAACTGGAACCATGGTTGCGACCCATGTGGCTTTACACTAAATCTTGATCTTTGATAACACTTCTGCAGAAAACTATCTTTATCGCATGATCAGTAGATGGTTACTATACATGACACCAACAGGAATCTTACTTAAATTTCCCTGGCTTTGCTAAGAACTGTAGAATTTCCCTGAGCTGATTTAACAGAATTTCCTCACTTTTACCAAACCTAGAAAAAACAAATTACCTTAATGTTGTCCTGACCTGTTGCAACTGGGTAGACTACATGTGTCTGTAACAGCATGAATAAATAAAATAATTTCAGAAATATACTAGCCCATATTTAGTAAGTAAATCAATATAATAATATTATTACAATATATAAACAGGAAGCCATATCAGCCTTAGTTGGTTTTCATGTAGGTCCTCTATGGTGATTGAAATGAACTGAATAATTATTGAATGTGGGTTTTTCAGAAAGAAGGAAAACGGGAGTACCTAGAGGACAACACTCAAACCATCAACAAACTCAACTCTGATCCGCAATCAAGCCCAGCCCACTTTGAAGGAAGGTAAAGGGTACTCTCATCACTGCAACATCTCTACTCCCTGAGATGACAAACACACTGAAATGAAATGTTTCAAATTATTACAATAGCAGCCAGATCACAAAGCCTAAAACAGACACTAGCGTATCTAGGTAATTTCTATTTTACCAACCTTGGACAACAAATATTGGAGATACAATCTGCCCTGGGTGTGCTGTAAAGCAATACCGATGAAATATTTCCTTTCCCATCACGCAACAGACTCAATATTTTAAAAAGCAGCACAACAACACTTTATTCATTGCTACTCATCTTTACTCATGCACTTCCTTTAAATACATCCTAAAGTGGTCCTAGCCTCTAAATCACCCTTGAAGTAAAATTTACAGAGGTGGATCCAAGAAATTCAGCAAATGGGGCAGTAGCAGTTCTGACGAGAGTGCAACATAAAAACCTAGAAGCTGTGTTGCCATGCCCTCCCAGCTTATGATCACTGCACAGTCAATCTCTCTACAACAGGGGTAGCCACCTTGGGGACAGATGAAAATGGCAGTTACAGAGAGGTGGCCATTATAGAGAGGTGGCCATTATGGGGAGGTAGGGGTGTAATATGACAGCTATTTTTTTCTGGGGGGGTACAACATTTTAATCTTTAAAACATGCTTACTGTAGCATAGAAATACCTTACACAATAAAACAGAAACCAAACTGAAAATGAGACCAACGATGCACTGTACAGAGTAAGTTTCATGATCTTTTACAATATAACATGGGGTTGGGTAAACACCATTCGTCAGTAGTTGATTAACTGGCCATTGTGGAGAGGTTATCTTAGTAGTTTGGGATGCGCTTTAGTGGCCGTTCCCATCGTGGAGAGGTGGCCACTGTAGAGAAGTTGAAATAAGAGTACATAGAGGGACCATGCGCCGGGATGAAAAAAAGTGGCTGTTGTAGGGTGGTGGCCATTGTAGGGAGGTAGCCGTTGTAGGGAGGTGGCCATTAGTGGAGGTTGGACTGTAGTTATTGATGTGTAAGAAGGTCAAGCAAGTTTAGATTAGTATGATTATTCCACTTCAGTAAAAAAATGACCTACAGTCAAACCTCCCATAAGCGACCACCCAAAATGTCAAGCTTAGACCATATTGTGTGAAAATTTTGCCTCATTAGCACATGGTAACTGCAGAGACTCACCCCATGTTTTCATGTTGTATTCATGTAAAAAGTCAATTTCAAGAAGATTAAAGGCATTTCCCATTGAGAAATTTCCGTCTCTTGTGCTATCCAGGAATGTGATAATGTTACAACACAGTATTATCCAATTCTCACTCTATTATCTGTAAAGTGGTCGCTTACGGGAAGTTAAAAATGTTTAGTTCTGAAAGTGGTCGTGGTCGCTTATCAGATGTGGTCGTTTACGAGAGGTTCCAAATGTAGTGATTTGACTTGGAAACTTTTGGTATTTTGGAAAACTGGTCGCTGATGAGAAGTGGTCACTACCAGAGGTAGTCACAATGGCAGGTTCGACTGTATTTGAAATAATAAAAGCAAACAACTTTAAAATTGAGATGAGAAAGTGGAATGGCTTAATCGGTGTTGACCATAAAAGTATATGGTTACTGTGCCTAGACTCTGGACCAAGAGGTTTGGGTTCAAGTCGTTGCCTAGCATGTGAACAGGCTCTCTAATCAAAGAAGGGGCCAGCAGTAAGCGGGAAGAAAAAGAACCCCCAACCCATTCCCCCCCCCCCCCGCCCCTGGGAGGCGCGGTGGCCTCATGGTAAGTGCGCTCGTCTCCAGATCGAACAGTCCGGGTTCGAGCCCTGGCCAGGGACATTGTGTTGTGTTCTTGGGCAAGACACTTTACTCTCACAGTGCCTCTCTCCACCCAGGTGTATAAATGGGTACCAGTGAACTTAATGCTGGGGGTAACCCTGCGATGGACTAGCATCCCATCCAGGGAGGAGTAGAAATACTCCTAGTCACTTCATGCTACCGAAACCAGGATAAGCTCCGGCCTGGTGGGCCACTTGGCTCGTACACAGACTTTACCTACCCATTCCCCCCTAGGCCACTTCACTCTCAGCCAGTCAAGGGGGCAAGGCACTTAACTCTCATGTTGCTTCTCTCTATCCAGTTACACAATAAATGTCGAAGAATTATTAGCAGAGAAGTCGTAACTTACAAGTACAATTGCTCGACTCTTACTTAATCCTATTATTTTCTTATTTTAACTCAACTTTTTTCTTTATACGCACCCACAAGCTTATAGCTTAAATTTCATCGTGTTTAAATAAAAGTTGTCCATTGAGCGAGCTCAATCTATTTGCACTCTAGCGAAATACACATTTCACCATGAAATATTTCGTCAGCTTTTCTCAGAACAGACTCTCGGAGTTAAAAATGTCATTTATTTAACGTTTTGCATCGTAAAATGTCTAAGGTTTTTCTGTCCAAGTAAAAATTTAGGAAACTTACGAGAGAGAGAGAGAGTTGACTTAATTTCACACAGCGCATAGTACTTTAACTTCGAAACAAAAGAGAACAAATTAACGCTGAATTTGACTTATTTAGAGCTGAGTTAAAGTAGATCAATAGCATACCTTTCTCAATGGTGTTTTAAGACCTTAATTCTGTGGCTGGAATGCAAAGAATCGACGAGAATTCTATAAGCCAACGTTGCGTACTCTTTCTGTTTTTCAACATTTCCCGCTGCTGTTTTCCCCAAAGCTCCCGGATATTGGACCCAGACCCTATCAGTCCCCGTCCGGCCTTGGGTGTCT